>NC_064534.1:38566956-38619456 GCF_023856365.1 Brienomyrus brachyistius
AAGTGTGCGGATGCGGAAAGAATGGAATAATTGTGGTAGGCTGCCGGCTGAGTAGTTTGGTGAATGTTTGGTGTGGGTCCGGCGCTGCCGATTGGATGGTGGGGCTGCAGTGTGAGTCAGATAAAAAAAAAAAAAAAAAAAAAAAAAAACAGGAGTAGGATCCAATGGGACTAACTGGCATGTATAGAGGCGTGTAATGCAAAAGGGCTGTTTTTGTTAGCGGTTCTTGCTTACGGCTATACCACCCTGAACACGCATGATCTTGGAAGCTAAGCAGAGTATGGTCTGGTTAGTACTTGGAAGGGAGACCACCTGGGAATACCAGGTGCTGTAAGCTTTTCTCACTTTTACTTTATACAGGGGGCGCTCCACTTCACGATTAATTTAAATCTATCACTCCCCTTCCATTTTACTATTTTATTTATATATATATATTCTCTCTTTCATAAAGGCAGCTTTTAGAAACCGTTTTACTCTAAATACTGCCTGGTAATTCTAGGTGCTGTAAGCTGTTCGTGCCTTTATTCCAACAGGCCGCGATCTTCTCACAAACTTGAAGACTTTCACTCCCCATTCACGTTTTACAACTTATTGTTAATAATAAAGAGACAGCTTTTTACACACAGTTTTAAACAAAGTACTGATATAATTCCTCTTCAACTCACCACTTTGTTTTCTATGCAAAAACCACTTCACCACAGAAGACTCGATATTATTGGCATAGCAAGGTCTGCTCTTCTCCTCTCAAAACTCGCTAAAAGCTGTATTTAAAAGAGCAGGTTGGCCGGGGTAATTCACACCCTTCAATGCCAGATTAATGTTTAGGTTAGTGGGAATCACAGAGGAATTAGGGATGGAAACATCTTTGCTGGTGGTAGAAGCGGTCTGGTGAATTTTTAGAGAGAAGAGGCCGTCGATGTTTGAATGTAGAAAATTGTTCTGGCTGCAGCCTGCAGTATGGACTTGTTGGTGTGTGTAGCTCCCAGTGTTCTGACAGCGCGACGTTTTGGGGAAGCATGTGATTCAGCAGCTACCAGTGGGCTGTTTGCGGCGGAGATTTTGTGGCTGTTAGCGGAGTTGATAACAGAGGGTCGTTAAGAGAAGCCTACATGCAGTAGGCAAAGGAGTAATGTTTGCCGGCGGGGGACGTGCGGCGATTAACCTGTGAGGTAGTGAAAAGGACTTAAAGAGAAGGAAGTGTGTGGATGCGGAAAGAATGGAATAATTGTGGTAGGCTGCCGGCTGAGTAGTTTGGTGAATGTTTGGTGTGGGTCCGACGCTGCCGATTGGATGGTGGTGCTGCAGTGTGAGTCAGATAAAAAAAAAAAAAAAACCAGGAGTAGGATCCAATGGGACTAACTGGCATGTATAGACGCGTGTAATGCAAAAGGACAGTTTTGGGTAGTGTCTCTCGCTTGCGGCCATACCACCCTGAACATGCCTGATCTTGAAAACTAAGCAGAGTATGGTCTGGTTAGTACTTGGAAGGGAGACCAGCTGGGAATACCTGGTGCTGTAAGCTTTTCTCACTTTTACTTTATACAGGGGGCGCTCCACTTCACGATTAATTTAAATCTATCACTCCCCTTCCATTTTACTATTTTATATATATATTTTTATTTTCTCTCTTTCATAAAGGCAGCTTTTACACACCGTTTTACTCTAAATACTTCCTGGTAATTCTAGGTGCTGTAAGCTGTTCGTGCCTTTATTCCACCAGGGCGCGATCTTCTCACAAACTTGAAGACTGTCACTCCCCATTCACGTTTTACAACTTATTGTTAATGATAAAGAGACAGCTTTTTACACAGAGTTTTAAACAAAGTACTGATATTATTCCTCTTCAACTGACCGCTTTGTTTTCTATGCAAAAACCACTTCGCCACAGAAGACTCGATATTATTGGCATAGCAAGTTCTGCTCTTCTCCTTTCAAAACTTGCTAAAAGCTGTATTTAAAAGAAAAGATTGGCCGGGGTAATTCACACCCTTCAATGCCAGCTTAATGTTTAGGTTAGTGGGAATCACAGAGGAATTAGGGATGGAAACTTCTTTGCTGGTGGTAGAAGCGGTCTGGTGAATTTTTAGAGAGAAGAGGCCGTCGATGTTTGAATGTAGAAAATTGTTCTGGCTGCAGCCTGCAGTATGGACTTGTTGGTGTGTGTAGCTCCCAGTGTTCTGACAGCGCGACGTTTTGGGGAAGCATGTGATTCAGCAGCTACCAGTGGGCTTCGTGCGGCGGAGATTTTGTGGCTGTTAGCGGAGTTGATAACAGAGGGTCGTTAGGAGAAGCCTGCATGCAGTAGGCAAAGGAGTAATGTTTGCCGGCGGGGGACGTGCGGCGATTAACCTGTGCGGTAGTGAAAAGGAGTTAAAAAGAAGGAAGTGTGCGGATGCGGAAAGAATGGAATAATTGTGGTAGGCTGCCGGCTGAGTAGTTTGGTGAATGTTTGGTGTGGGTCCGGCGCTGCCGATTGGATGGTGGGGCTGCAGTGTGAGTCAGATAAAAAAAAAAAAAAAAAAAAAAAAAACAGGAGTAGGATCCAATGGGACTAACTGGCATGTATAGAGGCGTGTAATGCAAAAGGGCTGTTTTTGTTAGCGGTTCTTGCTTACGGCTATACCACCCTGAACACGCATGATCTTGGAAGCTAAGCAGAGTATGGTCTGGTTAGTACTTAGAAGGGAGACCACCTGAGAATACCAGGTGCTGTAAGCTTTTCTCACTTTTACTTTATACAGGGGGCGCTCCACTTCACGATTAATTTAAATCTATCACTCCCCTTCCATTTTACTATTTTATTTATATATATATATTCTCTCTTTCATAAAGGCAGCTTTTAGAAACCGTTTTACTCTAAATACTGCCTGGTAATTCTAGGTGCTGTAAGCTGTTCGTGCCTTTATTCCACCAGGCCGCGATCTTCTCACAAACTTGAAGACTTTCACTCCCCATTCACGTTTTACAACTTATTGTTAATAATAAAGAGACAGCTTTTTACACACAGTTTTAAACAAAGTACTGATATAATTCCTCTTCAACTCACCACTTTGTTTTCTATGCAAAAACCACTTCACCACAGAAGACTCGATATTATTGGCATAGCAAGGTCTGCTCTTCTCCTCCTTTCAAAACTCGCTAAAAGCTGTATTTAAAAGAGCAGGTTGGCCGGGGTAATTCACACCCTTCAATGCCAGATTAATGTTTAGGTTAGTGGGAATCACAGAGGAATTAGGGATGGAAACATCTTTGCTGGTGGTAGAAGCGGTCTGGTGAATTTTTAGAGAGAAGAGGCCGTCGATGTTTGAATGTAGAAAATTGTTCTGGCTGCAGCCTGCAGTATGGACTTGTTGGTGTGTGTAGCTCCCAGTGTTCTGACAGCGCGACGTTTTGGGGAAGCATGTGATTCAGCAGCTACCAGTGGGCTTCGTGCGGCGGAGATTTTGTGGCTGTTAGCGGAGTTGATAACAGAGGGTCGTTAAGAGAAGCCTACATGCAGTAGGCAAAGGAGTAATGTTTGCCGGCGGGGGACGTGCGGCGATTAACCTGTGAGGTAGTGAAAAGGACTTAAAGAGAAGGAAGTGTGTGGATGCGGAAAGAATGGAATAATTGTGGTAGGCTGCCGGCTGAGTAGTTTGGTGAATGTTTGGTGTGGGTCCGACGCTGCCGATTGGATGGTGGTGCTGCAGTGTGAGTCAGATAAAAAAAAAAAAAAAACCAGGAGTAGGATCCAATGGGACTAACTGGCATGTATAGACGCGTGTAATGCAAAAGGACAGTTTTGGGTAGTGTCTCTCGCTTGCGGCCATACCACCCTGAACATGCCTGATCTTGAAAGCTAAGCAGAGTATGGTCTGGTTAGTACTTGGAAGGGAGACCAGCTGGGAATACCTGGTGCTGTAAGCTTTTCTCACTTTTACTTCATACAGGGGGCGCTCCACTTCACGATTAATTTAAATCTATCACTCCCCTTCCATTTTACTATTTTATATATATATATATATATATATATATTTTCTCTCTCTTTCATAAAGGCAGCTTTTGGAAACCGTTTTACTCTTAATACTGCCTGGTAATTCTAGGTGCTGTAAGCTGTTCGTGCCTTTATTCCACCAGGGAGCGATCTTCTCACAAACTTGAAGACTGTCACTCCCCATTCACGTTTTACAACTTATTGTTAATAATAAAGAGACAGCTTTTTACACTCAGTTTTAAACAAAGTACTGATATAATTCCTCTTCAACTCACCGCTTTGTTTTCTATGCAAAAACCACTTCGCCACAGAAGACTCGATATTATTGGCATAGCAAGTTCTGCTCTTCTCCTTTCAAAACTTGCTAAAAGCTGTATTTAAAAGAACAGATTGGCCGGGGTAATTCACACCCTTCAATGCCAGCTTAATGTTTAGGTTAGTGGGAATAACAGAGGAATTAGGGATGGAAACTTCTTTGCTGGTGGTAGAAGCGGTCTGGTGAATTTTTAGAGAGAAGAGGCCGTCGATGTTTGAATGTAGAAAATTGTTCTGGCTGCAGCCTGCAGTATGGACTTGTTGGTGTGTGTAGCTCCCAGTGTTCTGACAGCGCGACGTTTTGGGGAAGCATGTGATTCAGCAGCTACCAGTGGGCTTCGTGCGGCGGAGATTTTGTGGCTGTTAGCGGAGTTGATAACAGAGGGTCGTTAAGAGAAGCCTGCATGCAGTAGGCAAAGGAGTAATGTTTGCCGGCGGGGGACGTGCGGCGATTAACCTGTGCGGTAGTGAAAAGGAGTTAAAAAGAAGGAAGCGTGCGGATGCGGAAAGAATGGAATAATTGTGGTAGGCTGCCGGCTGAGTACTTTGGTGAATGTTTGGTGTGGGTCCGGCGCTGCCGATTGGATGGTGGGGCTGCAGTGTGAGTCAGATAAAAAAAAAAAAAGAACATTAGTAGGATCCAATGGGACCAACTGGCATGTATAGAGGCGTGTAATGCAAAAGGGATGTTTTTGGTGGCATCTCTCGCTTAGGGCATAACCACCCTGAACACGCCCGATCTCGTCTGATCTCGGAAGCTAAGCAGGGTAGGGTCTGGTTAGTACTTGGATGGGAGACCACCTGGGAATACCAGGTGCTGTAAGCTTTTCTCACTTTTACTTTATACAGGGGGCGCTCCACTTCACGATTAATTTAAATCTATCACTCCCCTTCCATTTTACTATTTTATATATATATTTTTTTTTCTCTCATTCATAAAGGCAGCTTTTACACACCGTTTTACTCTAAATACTTCCTGGTAATTCTGGGTGCTGTAAGCTGTTCGTGCCTTTATTCCACCAGGGCGCGATCTTCTCACAAACTTGAAGACGGTCACTCCCCATTCACGTTTTACAACTTATTGTTAATGATAAAGAGACAGCTTTTTACACAGAGTTTTAAACAAAGTACTGATATTATTCCTCTTCAACTGACCGCTTTGTTTTCTATGCAAAAACCACTTCGCCACAGAAGACTCGATATTATTGGCATAGCAAGTTCTGCTCTTCTCCTTTCAAAACTTGCTAAAAGCTGTATTTAAAAGAAAAGATTGGCCGGGGTAATTCACACCCTTCAATGCCAGCTTAATGTTTAGGTTAGTGGGAATCACAGAGGAATTAGGGATGGAAACTTCTTTGCTGGTGGTAGAAGCGGTCTGGTGAATTTTTAGAGAGAAGAGGCCGTCGATGTTTGAATGTAGAAAATTGTTCTGGCTGCAGCCTGCAGTATGGACTTGTTGGTGTGTGTAGCTCCCAGTGTTCTGACAGCGCGACGTTTTGGGGAAGCATGTGATTCAGCAGCTACCAGTGGGCTTCGTGCGGCGGAGATTTTGTGGCTGTTAGCGGAGTTGATAACAGAGGGTCGTTAGGAGAAGCCTGCATGCAGTAGGCAAAGGAGTAATGTTTGCCGGCGGGGGACGTGCGGCGATTAACCTGTGCGGTAGTGAAAAGGAGTTAAAAAGAAGGAAGTGTGCGGATGCGGAAAGAATGGAATAATTGTGGTAGGCTGCCGGCTGAGTAGTTTGGTGAATGTTTGGTGTGGGTCCGGCGCTGCCGATTGGATGGTGGGGCTGCAGTGTGAGTCAGATAAAAAAAAAAAAAAAAAAAAAAAAACAGGAGTAGGATCCAATGGGACTAACTGGCATGTATAGAGGCGTGTAATGCAAAAGGGCTGTTTTTGTTAGCGGTTCTTGCTTACGGCTATACCACCCTGAACACGCATGATCTTGGAAGCTAAGCAGAGTATGGTCTGGTTAGTACTTAGAAGGGAGACCACCTGGGAATACCAGGTGCTGTAAGCTTTTCTCACTTTTACTTTATACAGGGGGCGCTCCACTTCACGATTAATTTAAATCTATCACTCCCCTTCCATTTTACTATTTTATTTATATATATATATTCTCTCTTTCATAAAGGCAGCTTTTAGAAACCGTTTTACTCTAAATACTGCCTGGTAATTCTAGGTGCTGTAAGCTGTTCGTGCCTTTATTCCACCAGGCCGCGATCTTCTCACAAACTTGAAGACTTTCACTCCCCATTCACGTTTTACAACTTATTGTTAATAATAAAGAGACAGCTTTTTACACACAGTTTTAAACAAAGTACTGATATAATTCCTCTTCAACTCACCACTTTGTTTTCTATGCAAAAACCACTTCACCACAGAAGACTCGATATTATTGGCATAGCAAGGTCTGCTCTTCTCCTCCTTTCAAAACTCGCTAAAAGCTGTATTTAAAAGAGCAGGTTGGCCGGGGTAATTCACACCCTTCAATGCCAGATTAATGTTTAGGTTAGTGGGAATCACAGAGGAATTAGGGATGGAAACATCTTTGCTGGTGGTAGAAGCGGTCTGGTGAATTTTTAGAGAGAAGAGGCCGTCGATGTTTGAATGTAGAAAATTGTTCTGGCTGCAGCCTGCAGTATGGACTTGTTGGTGTGTGTAGCTCCCAGTGTTCTGACAGCGCGACGTTTTGGGGAAGCATGTGATTCAGCAGCTACCAGTGGGCTTCGTGCGGCGGAGATTTTGTGGCTGTTAGCGGAGTTGATAACAGAGGGTCGTTAAGAGAAGCCTACATGCAGTAGGCAAAGGAGTAATGTTTGCCGGCGGGGGACGTGCGGCGATTAACCTGTGAGGTAGTGAAAAGGACTTAAAGAGAAGGAAGTGTGTGGATGCGGAAAGAATGGAATAATTGTGGTAGGCTGCCGGCTGAGTAGTTTGGTGAATGTTTGGTGTGGGTCCGACGCTGCCGATTGGATGGTGGTGCTGCAGTGTGAGTCAGATAAAAAAAAAAAAAAAACCAGGAGTAGGATCCAATGGGACTAACTGGCATGTATAGACGCGTGTAATGCAAAAGGACAGTTTTGGGTAGTGTCTCTCGCTTGCGGCCATACCACCCTGAACATGCCTGATCTTGAAAGCTAAGCAGAGTATGGTCTGGTTAGTACTTGGAAGGGAGACCAGCTGGGAATACCTGGTGCTGTAAGCTTTTCTCACTTTTACTTCATACAGGGGGCGCTCCACTTCACGATTAATTTAAATCTATCACTCCCCTTCCATTTTACTATTTTATATATATATATATATATATATATATTTTCTCTCTCTTTCATAAAGGCAGCTTTTGGAAACCGTTTTACTCTTAATACTGCCTGGTAATTCTAGGTGCTGTAAGCTGTTCGTGCCTTTATTCCACCAGGGAGCGATCTTCTCACAAACTTGAAGACTGTCACTCCCCATTCACGTTTTACAACTTATTGTTAATAATAAAGAGACAGCTTTTTACACTCAGTTTTAAACAAAGTACTGATATAATTCCTCTTCAACTCACCGCTTTGTTTTCTATGCAAAAACCACTTCGCCACAGAAGACTCGATATTATTGGCATAGCAAGTTCTGCTCTTCTCCTTTCAAAACTTGCTAAAAGCTGTATTTAAAAGAACAGATTGGCCGGGGTAATTCACACCCTTCAATGCCAGCTTAATGTTTAGGTTAGTGGGAATAACAGAGGAATTAGGGATGGAAACTTCTTTGCTGGTGGTAGAAGCGGTCTGGTGAATTTTTAGAGAGAAGAGGCCGTCGATGTTTGAATGTAGAAAATTGTTCTGGCTGCAGCCTGCAGTATGGACTTGTTGGTGTGTGTAGCTCCCAGTGTTCTGACAGCGCGACGTTTTGGGGAAGCATGTGATTCAGCAGCTACCAGTGGGCTTCGTGCGGCGGAGATTTTGTGGCTGTTAGCGGAGTTGATAACAGAGGGTCGTTAAGAGAAGCCTGCATGCAGTAGGCAAAGGAGTAATGTTTGCCGGCGGGGGACGTGCGGCGATTAACCTGTGCGGTAGTGAAAAGGAGTTAAAAAGAAGGAAGCGTGCGGATGCGGAAAGAATGGAATAATTGTGGTAGGCTGCCGGCTGAGTACTTTGGTGAATGTTTGGTGTGGGTCCGGCGCTGCCGATTGGATGGTGGGGCTGCAGTGTGAGTCAGATAAAAAAAAAAAAAGAACATTAGTAGGATCCAATGGGACCAACTGGCATGTATAGAGGCGTGTAATGCAAAAGGGATGTTTTTGGTGGCATCTCTCGCTTAGGGCATAACCACCCTGAACACGCCCGATCTCGTCTGATCTCGGAAGCTAAGCAGGGTAGGGTCTGGTTAGTACTTGGATGGGAGACCACCTGGGAATACCAGGTGCTGTAAGCTTTTCTCACTTTTACTTTATACAGGGGGCGCTCCACTTCACGATTAATTTAAATCTATCACTCCCCTTCCATTTTACTATTTTATATATATATATTTTTTTCTCTCATTCATAAAGGCAGCTTTTACACACCGTTTTACTCTAAATACTTCCTGGTAATTCTGGGTGCTGTAAGCTGTTCGTGCCTTTATTCCACCAGGGCGCGATCTTCTCACAAACTTGAAGACGGTCACTCCCCATTCACGTTTTACAACTTATTGTTAATGATAAAGAGACAGCTTTTTACACACAGTTTTAAACAAAGTACTGATATTATTCCTCTTCAACTGACCGCTTTGTTTTCTATGCAAAAACCACTTCGCCACAGAATACTCGATATTATTGGCATAGCAAGTTCTGCTCTTCTCCTTTCAAAACTTGCTAAAAGCTGTATTTAAAAGAACAGATTGGCCGGGGTAATTCACACCCTTCAATGCCAGCTTAATGTTTAGGTTAGTGGGAATCACAGAGGAATTAGGGATGGAAACTTCTTTGCTGGTGGTAGAAGCGGTCTGGTGAATTTTTAGAGAGAAGAGGCCGTCGATGTTTGAATGTAGAAAATTGTTCTGGCTGCAGCCTGCAGTATGGACTTGTTGGTGTGTGTAGCTCCCAGTGTTCTGACAGCGCGACGTTTTGGGGAAGCATGTGATTCAGCAGCTACCAGTGGGCTTCGTGCGGCGGAGATTTTGTGGCTGTTAGCGGAGTTGATAACAGAGGGTCGTTAAGAGAAGCCTGCATGCAGTAGGCAAAGGAGTAATGTTTGCCGGCGGGGGACGTGCGGCGATTAACCTGTGCGGTAGTGAAAAGGAGTTAAAAAGAAGGAAGCGTGCGGATGCGGAAAGAATGGAATAATTGTGGTAGGCTGCCGGCTGAGTACTTTGGTGAATGTTTGGTGTGGGTCCGGCGCTGCCGATTGGATGGTGGGGCTGCAGTGTGAGTCAGATAAAAAAAAAAAAAGAACATTAGTAGGATCCAATGGGACCAACTGGCATGTATAGAGGCGTGTAATGCAAAAGGGATGTTTTTGGTGGCATCTCTCGCTTACGGCCATACCACCCTGAACACGCCTGATCTCGTCTGATCTCGGAAGCTAAGCAGGTTAGGGTCTGGTTAGTACTTGGATGGGAGACCACCTGGGAATACCAGGTGCTGTAAGCTTTTCTCACTTTTACTTTATACAGGGGGCGCTCCACTTCACGATTAATTTAAATCTATCACTCCCCTTCCATTTTACTATTTTATATATATATATATATTTTTTTTCTCTCTTTCATAAAGGCAGCTTTTAGAAACCGTTTTACTCTAAATACTTCCTGGTAATTCTAGGTGCTGTAAGCTGTTCGTGCCTTTATTCCACCAGGGCGCGATCTTCTCACAAACTTGAAGACTGTCACTCCCCATTCACGTTTTACAACTTATTGTTAATGATAAAGAGACAGCTTTTTACACACAGTTTTAAACAAAGTACTGATATTATTCCTCTTCAACTCACCGCTTTGTTTTCTATGCAAAAACCACTTCGCCACAGAAGACTCGATATTATTGGCATAGCAAGTTCTGCTCTTCTCCTTTCAAAACTTGCTAAAAGCTGTATTTAAAAGAACAGATTGGCCGGGGTAATTCACACCCTTCAATGCCAGCTTAATGTTTAGGTTAGTGGGAATCACAGAGGAATTAGGGATGGAAACTTCTTTGCTGGTGGTAGAAGCGGTCTGGTGAATTTTTAGAGAGAAGAGGCCGTCGATGTTTGAATGTAGAAAATTGTTCTGGCTGCAGCCTGCAGTATGGACTTGTTGGTGTGTGTAGCTCCCAGTGTTCTGACAGCGCGACGTTTTGGGGAAGCATGTGATTCAGCAGCTACCAGTGGGCTTCGTGCGGCGGAGATTTTGTGGCTGTTAGCGGAGTTGATAACAGAGGGTCGTTAAGAGAAGCCTGCATGCAGTAGGCAAAGGAGTAATGTTTGCCGGCGGGGGACGTGCGGCGATTAACCTGTGCGGTAGTGAAAAGGAGTTAAAAATAAGGAAGTGTGCGGATGCGGAAAGAATGGAATAATTGTGGTAGGCTGCCGGCTGAGTAGTTTGGTGAATGTTTGGTGTGGGTCCGGCGCTGCCGATTGGATGGTGGTGCTGCAGTGTGAGTCAGATAAAAAAAAAAAAAAAAAACAGGAGTAGGATCCAATGGGACTAACTGGCATGTATAGACGCGTGTAATGCAAAAGGGCTGTTTTTGGTCGCGTCTCTCGCTTATGGCCATACCAACCTGAACACGCCCGATCTCATCCGATCTCGGAAGCCAAGCAGGGTAGGGTCTGGTTAGTACTTGGATGGGAGACCTCCTGGGAATACCAGGTGCTGTAAGCTTTTCTCACTTTTACTTTATACAGGGGGCGCTCCACTTCACGATTAATTTAAATCTATCACTCCCCTTCCATTTTACTATTTTATATATATATTTTTTTTTCTCTCATTCATAAAGGCAGCTTTTACACACCGTTTTACTCTAAATACTTCCTGGTAATTCTAGGTGCTGTAAGCTGTTCGTGCCTTTATTCCACCAGGGCGCGATCTTCTCACAAACTTGAAGACGGTCACTCCCCATTCACGTTTTACAACTTATTGTTAATGATAAAGAGACAGCTTTTTACACACAGTTTTAAACAAAGTACTGATATTATTCCTCTTCAACTGACCGCTTTGTTTTCTATGCAAAAACCACTTCGCCACAGAAGACTCGATATTATTGGCATAGCAAGTTCTGCTCTTCTCCTTTCAAAACTTGCTAAAAGCTGTATTTAAAAGAACAGATTGGCCAGGGTAATTCACACCCTTCAATGCCAGCTTAATGTTTAGGTTAGTGGGAATCACAGAGGAATTAGGGATGGAAACTTCTTTGCTGGTGGTAGAAGCGGTCTGGTGAATTTTTAGAGAGAAGAGGCCGTCGATGTTTGAATGTAGAAAATTGTTCTGGCTGCAGCCTGCAGTATGGACTTGTTGGTGTGTGTAGCTCCCAGTGTTCTGACAGCGCGACGTTTTGGGGAAGCATGTGATTCAGCAGCTACCAGTGGGCTTCGTGCGGCGGAGATTTTGTGGCTGTTAGCGGAGTTGATAACAGAGGGTCGTTAAGAGAAGCCTGCATGCAGTAGGCAAAGGAGTAATGTTTGCCGGCGGGGGACGTGCGGCGATTAACCTGTGCGGTAGTGAAAAGGAGTTAAAAATAAGGAAGTGTGCGGATGCGGAAAGAATGGAATAATTGTGGTAGGCTGCCGGCTGAGTAGTTTGGTGAATGTTTGGTGTGGGTCCGGCGCTGCCGATTGGATGGTGGTGCTGCAGTGTGAGTCAGATAAAAAAAAAAAAAAAAACAGGAGTAGGATCCAATGGGACTAACTGGCATGTATAGACGCGTGTAATGCAAAAGGGCTGTTTTTGGTCGCGTCTCTCGCTTATGGCCATACCAACCTGAACACGTCCGATCTCATCCGATCTCGGAAGCCAATCAGGGTAGGGTCTGGTTAGTACTTGGATGGGAGACCTCCTGGGAATACCAGGTGCTGTAAGCTTTTCTCACTTTTACTTTATACAGGGGGCGCTCCACTTCACGATTAATTTAAATCTATCACTCCCCTTCCATTTTACTATTTTATATATATATATTTTTTTCTCTCATTCATAAAGGCAGCTTTTACACACCGTTTTACTCTAAATACTTCCTGGTAATTCTAGGTGCTGTAAGCTGTTCGTGCCTTTATTCCACCAGGGCGCGATCTTCTCACAAACTTGAAGACGGTCACTCCCCATTCACGTTTTACAACTTATTGTTAATGATAAAGAGACAGCTTTTTACACACAGTTTTAAACAAAGTACTGATATTATTCCTCTTCAACTGACCGCTTTGTTTTCTATGCAAAAACCACTTCGCCACAGAAGACTCGATATTATTGGCATAGCAAGTTCTGCTCTTCTCCTTTCAAAACTTGCTAAAAGCTGTATTTAAAAGAACAGATTGGCCGGGGTAATTCACACCCTTCAATGCCAGCTTAATGTTTAGGTTAGTGGGAATCACAGAGGAATTAGGGATGGAAACTTCTTTGCTGGTGGTAGAAGCGGTCTGGTGAATTTTTAGAGAGAAGAGGCCGTCGATGTTTGAATGTAGAAAATTGTTCTGGCTGCAGCCTGCAGTATGGACTTGTTGGTGTGTGTAGCTCCCAGTGTTCTGACAGCGCGACATTTTGGGGAAGCATGTGATTCAGCAGCTACCAGTGGGCTTCGTGCGGCGGAGATTTTGTGGCTGTTAGCGGAGTTGATAACAGAGGGTCGTTAAGAGAAGCCTGCATGCAGTAGGCAAAGGAGTAATGTTTGCCGGCGGGGGACGTGCGGCGATTAACCTGTGCGGTAGTGAAAAGGAGTTAAAAAGAAGGAAGTGTGCGGTATGCGGAAAGAATGGAATAATTGTGGTAGGCTGCCGGCTGAGTAGTTTGGTGAATGTTTGGTGTGGGTCCGGCGCTGCCGATTGGATGGTGGGGCTGCAGTGTGAGTCAGATAAAAAAAAAAAAAAGAACATTAGTAGGATCCAATGGGACCAACTGGCATGTATAGAGGCGTGTAATGCAAAAGGGATGTTTTTGGTGGCATCTCTCGCTTACGGCCATACCACCCTGAACACGCCCGATCTCATCCGATCTCGGAAGCCAAGCAGGGTAGGGTCTGGTTAGTGCTTGGATGGGAGACCTCCTGGGAATACCAGGTGCTGTAAGCTTTTCTCACTTTTACTTTATACAGGGGGCGCTCCACTTCACGATTAATTTAAATCTATCACTCCCCTTCCATTTTACTATTTTATATATATATTTTTTTTTCTCTCATTCATAAAGGCAGCTTTTACACACCGTTTTACTCTAAATACTTCCTGGTAATTCTGGGTGCTGTAAGCTGTTCGTGCCTTTATTCCACCAGGGCGCGATCTTCTCACAAACTTGAAGACGGTCACTCCCCATTCACGTTTTACAACTTATTGTTAATGATAAAGAGACAGCTTTTTACACACAGTTTTAAACAAAGTACTGATATTATTCCTCTTCAACTGACCGCTTTGTTTTCTATGCAAAAACCACTTCGCCACAGAATACTCGATATTATTGGCATAGCAAGTTCTGCTCTTCTCCTTTCAAAACTTGCTAAAAGCTGTATTTAAAAGAACAGATTGGCCGGGGTAATTCACACCCTTCAATGCCAGCTTAATGTTTAGGTTAGTGGGAATCACAGAGGAATTAGGGATGGAAACTTCTTTGCTGGTGGTAGAAGCGGTCTGGTGAATTTTTAGAGAGAAGAGGCCGTCGATGTTTGAATGTAGAAAATTGTTCTGGCTGCAGCCTGCAGTATGGACTTGTTGGTGTGTGTAGCTCCCAGTGTTCTGACAGCGCGACGTTTTGGGGAAGCATGTGATTCAGCAGCTACCAGTGGGCTTCGTGCGGCGGAGATTTTGTGGCTGTTAGCGGAGTTGATAACAGAGGGTCGTTAAGAGAAGCCTGCATGCAGTAGGCAAAGGAGTAATGTTTGCCGGCGGGGGACGTGCGGCGATTAACCTGTGCGGTAGTGAAAAGGAGTTAAAAAGAAGGAAGCGTGCGGATGCGGAAAGAATGGAATAATTGTGGTAGGCTGCCGGCTGAGTACTTTGGTGAATGTTTGGTGTGGGTCCGGCGCTGCCGATTGGATGGTGGGGCTGCAGTGTGAGTCAGATAAAAAAAAAAAAAGAACATTAGTAGGATCCAATGGGACCAACTGGCATGTATAGAGGCGTGTAATGCAAAAGGGATGTTTTTGGTGGCATCTCTCGCTTACGGCCATACCACCCTGAACACGCCCGATCTCATCCGATCTCGGAAGCCAAGCAGGGTAGGGTCTGGTTAGTGCTTGGATGGGAGACCTCCTGGGAATACCAGGTGCTGTAAGCTTTTTTCACTTTTACTTTATACAGGGGGCGCTCCACTTCACGAATAATTTAAATCTATCACTCCCCTTCCATTTTACTATTTTATATATATATATTTTTTTCTCTCATTCATAAAGGCAGCTTTTACACACCGTTTTACTCTAAATACTTCCTGGTAATTCTGGGTGCTGTAAGCTGTTCGTGCCTTCATTCCACCAGGGCGCGATCTTCTCACAAACTTGAAGACGGTCACTCCCCATTCACGTTTTACAACTTATTGTTAATGATAAAGAGACAGCTTTTTATACACAGTTTTAAACAAAGTACTGATATTATTCCTCTTCAACTGACCGCTTTGTTTTCTATGCAAAAACCACTTCGCCACAGAATACTCGATATTATTGGCATAGCAAGTTCTGCTCTTCTCCTTTCAAAACTTGCTAAAAGCTGTATTTAAAAGAACAGATTGGCCGGGGTAATTCACACCCTTCAATGCCAGCTTAATGTTTAGGTTAGTGGGAATCACAGAGGAATTAGGGATGGAAACTTCTTTGCTGGTGGTAGAAGCGGTCTGGTGAATTTTTAGAGAGAAGAGGCCGTCGATGTTTGAATGTAGAAAATTGTTCTGGCTGCAGCCTGCAGTATGGACTTGTTGGTGTGTGTAGCTCCCAGTGTTCTGACAGCGCGACGTTTTGGGGAAGCATGTGATTCAGCAGCTACCAGTGGGCTTCGTGCGGCGGAGATTTTGTGGCTGTTAGCGGAGTTGATAACAGAGGGTCGTTAGGAGAAGCCTGCATGCAGTAGGCAAAGGAGTAATGTTTGCCGGCGGGGGACGTGCGGCGATTAACCTGTGCGGTAGTGAAAAGGAGTTAAAAAGAAGGAAGCGTGCGGATGCGGAAAGAATGGAATAATTGTGGTAGGCTGCCGGCTGAGTACTTTGGTGAATGTTTGGTGTGGGTCCGGCGCTGCCGATTGGATGGTGGGGCTGCAGTGTGAGTCAGATAAAAAAAAAAAAAAGAACATTAGTAGGATCCAATGGGACCAACTGGCATGTATAGAGGCATGTAATGCAAAAGGGATGTTTTTGGTGGCATCTCTCGCTTACGGCCATACCACCCTGAACACGCCTGATCTCGTCTGATCTCGGAAGCTAAGCAGGTTAGGGTCTGGTTAGTACTTGGATGGGAGACCACCTGGGAATACCAGGTGCTGTAAGCTTTTCTCACTTTTACTTTATACAGGGGGCGCTCCACTTCACGATTAATTTAAATCTATCACTCCCCTTCCATTTTACTATTTTATATATATATATATATTTTTTTTCTCTCTTTCATAAAGGCAGCTTTTAGAAACCGTTTTACTCTAAATACTTCCTGGTAATTCTAGGTGCTGTAAGCTGTTCGTGCCTTTATTCCACCAGGGCGCGATCTTCTCACAAACTTGAAGACTGTCACTCCCCATTCACGTTTTACAACTTATTGTTAATGATAAAGAGACAGCTTTTTACACACAGTTTTAAACAAAGTACTGATATTATTCCTCTTCAACTGACCGCTTTGTTTTCTATGCAAAAACCACTTCGCCACAGAAGACTCGATATTATTGGCATAGCAAGTTCTGCTCTTCTCCTTTCAAAACTTGCTAAAAGCTGTATTTAAAAGAACAGATTGGCCGGGGTAATTCACACCCTTCAATGCCAGCTTAATGTTTAGGTTAGTGGGAATCACAGAGGAATTAGGGATGGAAACTTCTTTGCTGGTGGTAGAAGCGGTCTGGTGAATTTTTAGAGAGAAGAGGCCGTCGATGTTTGAATGTAGAAAATTGTTCTGGCTGCAGCCTGCAGTATGGACTTGTTGGTGTGTGTAGCTCCCAGTGTTCTGACAGCGCGACGTTTTGGGGAAGCATGTGATTCAGCAGCTACCAGTGGGCTTCGTGCGGCGGAGATTTTGTGGCTGTTAGCGGAGTTGATAACAGAGGGTCGTTAAGAGAAGCCTGCATGCAGTAGGCAAAGGAGTAATGTTTGCCGGCGGGGGACGTGCGGCGATTAACCTGTGCGGTAGTGAAAAGGAGTTAAAAATAAGGAAGTGTGCGGATGCGGAAAGAATGGAATAATTGTGGTAGGCTGCCGGCTGAGTAGTTTGGTGAATGTTTGGTGTGGGTCCGGCGCTGCCGATTGGATGGTGGTGCTGCAGTGTGAGTCAGATAAAAAAAAAAAAAAAAACAGGAGTAGGATCCAATGGGACTAACTGGCATGTATAGAGGCGTGTAATGCAAAAGGGCTGTTTTTGGTCGCGTCTCTCGCTTATGGCCATACCACCCTGAACACGCCCGATCTCATCCGATCTCGGAAGCCAAGCAGGGTAGGGTCTGGTTAGTACTTGGATGGGAGACCACCTGGGAATACCAGGTGCTGTAAGCTTTTCTCACTTTTACTTTATACAGGGGGCGCTCCACTTCACGATTAATTTAAATCTATCACTCCCCTTCCATTTTACTATTTTATATATATATTTTTTTTTCTCTCATTCATAAAGGCTGCTTTTACACACCGTTTTACTCTAAATACTTCCTGGTAATTCTAGGTGCTGTAAGCTGTTTGTGCCTTTATTCCACCAGGGCGCGATCTTCTCACAAACTTGAAGACGGTCACTCCCCATTCACGTTTTACAACTTATTGTTAATGATAAAGAGACAGCTTTTTACACACAGTTTTAAACAAAGTACTGATATTATTCCTCTTCAACTGACCGCTTTGTTTTCTATGCAAAAACCACTTCGCCACAGAAGACTCGATATTATTGGCATAGCAAGTTCTGCTCTTCTCCTTTCAAAACTTGCTAAAAGCTGTATTTAAAAGAACAGATTGGCCGGGGTAATTCACACCCTTCAATGCCAGCTTAATGTTTAGGTTAGTGGGAATCACAGAGGAATTAGGGATGGAAACTTCTTTGCTGGTGGTAGAAGCGGTCTGGTGAATTTTTAGAGAGAAGAGGCCGTCGATGTTTGAATGTAGAAAATTGTTCTGGCTGCAGCCTGCAGTATGGACTTGTTGGTGTGTGTAGCTCCCAGTGTTCTGACAGCGCGACGTTTTGGGGAAGCATGTGATTCAGCAGCTACCAGTGGGCTTCGTGCGGCGGAGATTTTGTGGCTGTTAGCGGAGTTGATAACAGAGGGTCGTTAAGAGAAGCCTGCATGCAGTAGGCAAAGGAGTAATGTTTGCCGGCGGGGGACGTGCGGCGATTAACCTGTGCGGTAGTGAAAAGGAGTTAAAAAGAAGGAAGTGTGCGGTATGCGGAAAGAATGGAATAATTGTGGTAGGCTGCCGGCTGAGTAGTTTGGTGAATGTTTGGTGTGGGTCCGGCGCTGCCGATTGGATGGTGGGGCTGCAGTGTGAGTCAGATAAAAAAAAAAAAAGAACATTAGTAGGATCCAATGGGACCAACTGGCATGTATAGAGGCGTGTAATGCAAAAGGGATGTTTTTGGTGGCATCTCTCGCTTACGGCCATACCACCCTGAACACGCCCGATCTCGTCTGATCTCGGAAGTTAAGCAGGGTAGGGTCTGGTTAGTACTTGGATGGGAGACCACCTGGGAATACCAGGTGCTGTAAGCCTTTCTCACTTTTCCATTATACAGGGGGCGCTCCACTTCACGATTAATTTAAATCTATCACTCCCCTTCCATTTTACTATTTTATATATATATATTTTTTTTTTCTCTCATTCATAAAGGCAGCTTTTAGAAACCGTTTTACTCTAAATACTTCCTGGTAATTCTAGGTGCTGTAAGCTGTTCGTGCCTTTATTCCACCAGGGCGCGATCTTCTCACAAACTTGAAGACTGTCACTCCCCATTCACGTTTTACAACTTATTGTTAATGATAAAGAGACAGCTTTTTACACAGAGTTTTAAACAAAGTACTGATATTATTCCTCTTCAACTGACCGCTTTGTTTTCTATGCAAAAACCACTTCGCCACAGAAGACTCGATATTATTGGCATAGCAAGTTCTGCTCTTCTCCTGTCAAAACTTGCTAAAAGCTGTATTTAAAAGAACAGATTGGCCGGGGTAATTCACACCCTTCAATGCCAGCTTAATGTTTAGGTTAGTGGGAATCACAGAGGAATTAGGGATGGAAACTTCTTTGCTGGTGGTAGAAGCGGTCTGGTGAATTTTTAGAGAGAAGAGGCCGTCGATGTTTGAATGTAGAAAATTGTTCTGGCTGCAGCCTGCAGTATGGACTTGTTGGTGTGTGTAGCTCCCAGTGTTCTGAGAGCGCGACGTTTTGGGGAAGCATGTGATTCAGCAGCTACCAGTGGCCTTCGTGCGGCGGAGATTTTGTGGCTGTTAGCGGAGTTGATAACAGAGGGTCGTTAAGAGAAGCCTGCATGCAGTAGGCAAAGGAGTAATGTTTGCCGGCGGGGGACGTGCGGCGATTAACCTGTGCGGTAGTGAAAAGGAGTTAAAAAGAAGGAAGTGTGCGGATGCGGAAAGAATGGAATAATTGTGGTAGGCTGCCGGCTGAGTAGTTTGGTGAATGTTTGGTGTGGGTCCGGCGCTGCCGATTGGATGGTGGGGCTGCAGTGTGAGTCAGATAAAAAAAAAAAAAACCAGGAGTAGGATCCAATGGGACTAACTGGCATGTATAGATGCGTGTAATGCAAAAGGGCTGTTTTTGGTAGTGTCTCTCGCTTACGGCCATACCACCCTGAACTCGCCCGATCTCGTTTGATCTCGGAAGCTAAGCAGGGTAGTGTCTGGTTAGTACTTGGATGGGAGACCACCTGGGAATACCAGGTGCTGTAAGCTTTTCTCACTTTTACTTTATACAGGGGGCGCTCCACTTCACGATTAATTTAAATCTATCACTCCCCTTCCATTTTACTATTTTATATATATATATTTTTTTTTTCTCTCATTCATAAAGGCAGCTTTTAGAAACCGTTTTACTCTAAATACTTCCTGGTAATTCTAGGTGCTCTAAGCTGTTCGTGCCTTTATTCCACCAGGGCGCGATCTTCTCACAAACTTGAAGACTGTCACTCCCCATTCACGTTTTACAACTTATTGTTAATGATAAAGAGACAGCTTTTTACACACAGTTTTAAACAAAGTACTGATATTATTCCTCTTCAACTGACCGCTTTGTTTTCTATGCAAAAACCACTTCGCCACAGAAGACTCGATATTATTGGCATAGCAAGTTCTGCTCTTCTCCTTTCAAAACTTGCTAAAAGCTGTATTTAAAAGAACAGATTGGCCGGGGTAATTCACACCCTTCAATGCCAGCTTAATGTTTAGGTTAGTGGGAATCACAGAGGAATTAGGGATGGAAACTTCTTTGCTGGTGGTAGAAGCGGTCTGGTGAATTTTTAGAGAGAAGAGGCCGTCGATGTTTGAATGTAGAAAATTGTTCTGGCTGCAGCCTGCAGTATGGACTTGTTGGTGTGTGTAGCTCCCAGTGTTCTGACAGCGCGACGTTTTGGGGAAGCATGTGATTCAGCAGCTACCAGTGGGCTTCGTGCGGCGGAGATTTTGTGGCTGTTAGCGGAGTTGATAACAGAGGGTCGTTAAGAGAAGCCTGCATGCAGTAGGCAAAGGAGTAATGTTTGCCGGCGGGGGACGTGCGGCGATTAACCTGTGCGGTAGTGAAAAGGAGTTAAAAAGAAGGAAGTGTGCGGATGCGGAAAGAATGGAATAATTGTGGTAGGCTGCCGGCTGAGTAGTTTGGTGAATGTTTGGTGTGGGTCCGGCGCTGCCGATTGGATGGTGGGGCTGCAGTGTGAGTCAGATAAAAAAAAAAAAAAAAACAGGAGTAGGATCCAATGGGACTAACTGGCATGTATAGACGCGTGTAATGCAAAAGGGATGTTTTTGGTGCCATCTCTCGCTTACGGCCATACCACCCTGAACACGCCCGATCTCGTCTGATCTCGGAAGCTAAGCAGGGTAGGGTCTGGTTAGTACTTGGATGGGAGACCACCTGGGAATACCAGGTGCTGTAAGCTTTTCTCACTTTTACTTTATACAGGGGGCGCTCCACTTCACGATTAATTTAAATCTATCACTCCCCTTACTATTTTATATATTTCTTTTTTCTCTCATTCATGAAGGCGGCTTTTACACACGTTTTACTCTAAATACTGCCTGGTAATTCTAGGTGCTGTAAGCTGTTCGTGCCTTTATTCCACCAGGGCACGATCTTCTCACAAACTTGAAGACTGTCACTCACCATTCACGTTTTACAACTTATTGTTAATAATAAAGAGACAGCTTTTTACACACAGTTTTAAACAAAGTACTGATATAATTCCTCTTCAACTCACCGCTTTGTTTTCTATGCAAAAACCACTTCGCCACAGAAGACTCGATATTGTTGGCATAGCAAGGTCTGCTCTTCTCCTCCTTTCAAAACTTGCTAAAAGCTGTATTTAAAAGAGCAGGTTGGGCGGGGTAATTCACACCCTTCAATGCCAGATTAATGTTTAGGTTAGTGGGAATCACAGAGGAATTAGGGATGGAAACTTCTTTGCTGATGGTAGAAGCGGTCTGGTGAATTTTTAGAGAGAAGAGGCCGTCGATGTTTCAATGTAGAAAATTGTTGTTCTGGCTGCAGCCTGCAGTATGGACTTGTTGGCGTGTGTAGCTCCTAGTGTTCTGACAGCGTGACGTTTTGGGGAAGCATGTAATTCAACAGCTACCAGTGGGCTTCGTGCGGCAGAGATTTTGTGGCTGTTAGCGGAGTTGATAACAGAGGGTCGTTAAGAGAAGCCTGCATGAGGTAGGCAAAGGAGTAATGTTTGCCGTCGGGGGACGTGCGGCGATTAACCTGTGCGGTAGTGAAAAGGACTTAAAGAGAAGGAAGTGTGCGGATGCGGAAAGAATGGAATAATTGTGGTAGGCTGCCGGCTGAGTAGTTTGGTGAATGTTTGGTGTGGGTGCGGCGCTGCCGATTGGATGGTGGTGCTGCAGTGTGAGTCAGATAAAAAAAAAAAAAATACAGGAGTAGGATCCAATTGGACTAACTGGCATGTATAGAGGCGTGTAATGCAAAAGGGCTGTTTTTCTTAGCAGCTCTCGCTAACGGCCATACCACCCTGAACACGCCCGATCTCGTCTGATCTCGGAAGCTAAGCGAGGTAGTGTCTGGTTAGTACTTGGATGGGAGACTGCCTGGGAATACCACGTGCTGTAAGCTTTTCTCACTTTTACTTTATGCAGGGGGCGCTCCACTTCACGATTAATTTAAATCTAGCATTCCCCTTCCATTTTACTATTTTATATATATTTTTTTTTTCTCTCTTTCATAAAGGCAGCTTTTAGAAACCGTTTCACTCTAAATACTTCCCGGTAATTATAGCTGCTGTAAGCTGTTCGTGCATTTATTCCACCAGGGCGCGATCTTCTCACAAACTTGAAGACTGTCACTCCACATTCACATTTTACAACTTATTGTTAATAATAAAGAGACAGATTTTTACACACAGTTTTAAACAAAGGACTGATATAAATCCTCTTAAACTCACCGCTTTGTTTTCTATGCAAAAACCACTTCGCCACAGAATATTCGATATTATTGGCATATTATCTGCTCTTCTCCTCCTTTCAAAACTTGCTAAAAGCTGTATTTAAAAGAGCAGGTTGGCCGGGGTAATTCTCACCCTTCAATGCCAGCTTAATGTTTAGGTTAGTGGGAATCACAGAAGAATTAGGGATGGAAACTTCTTTGCTGGTGGTAGAAGCGGTCTGGTGAATTTTTAGAGAGAAGAGGCCGTCGATGTTTGAATGTAGAAAATTGTTCTGGCTGCAGCCTGCAGTATGGACTTGTTGGTGTGTGTAGCTCCCAGTGTTCTGACAGCGCGACGTTTTGGGGAAGCATGTGATTCAACAGCTACCAGTGGGCTTCGTGCGGCAGAGATTTTGTGGCTGTTAGCGGAGTTGATAACAGAAGGTCATTAAGAGAAGCCTGCATGCAGTAGGCAAAGGAGTAATGTTTGCTGGCGGGGGACGTGCGGCGATTAACCTGTGAGGTAGTGAAAAGGAGTTAAAGAGAAGGAAGTGTGTGGATGCGGAAAGAATGGAATAATTGTGGTAGGCTGCCGGCTGAGTAGTTTGGTGAATGTTTGGTGTGGGTCCGGCGCTGCCGATTGGATGGTGGGGCTGCAGTGTGAGTCAGATAAAAAAAAAAAAGAACATTAGTAGGATCCAATGGGACCAACTGGCATGTATAGAGGCGTGTAATGCAAAAGGGCTGTTTTTGGTAGCGTCTCTAGCTTACGGCCATACCACCCTGAACGCGCCCGATCTCATCTGATCTCGGAAGCTAAGCAGGGTAGGGTCTGGTTAGTATTTGGATGAGAGACCTCCTGGGAATACCAGGTGCTGTAAGCTTTTCTCACTTTTACTTTATACAGGGGGCGCTCCACTTCACGAATAATTTAAATCTAGCACTCCCCTTCCATTTTACTATTTTATATATATTTTTTTTTTCTCTCTTTCATAAAGCCAGCTTTTAGAAACCGTTTTACTCTAAATACTTCCTGGTAATTCTAGGTGCTGTAAGCTGTTCGTGCCTTTATTCCACCAGGGCGCGATCTTCTCACAAACTTGAAGACTGTCACTCCCCATTCACGTTTTACAACTTATTGTTAATGATAAAGAGACAGCTTTTTACACACAGTTTTAAACAAAGTACTGATATTATTCCTCTTCAACTGACCGCTTTGTTTTCTATGCAAAAACCACTTCGCCAAAGAAGACTCGATATTATTGGCATAGCAAGCTCTGCTCTTCTCCTTTCAAAACTTGCTAAAAGCTGTATTTAAAAGAACAGATTGGCCGGGGTAATTCACACCCTTCAATGCCAGCTTAATGTTTAGGTTAGTGGGAATCACAGAGGAATTAGGGATGGAAACTTCTTTGCTGGTGGTAGAAGCGGTCTGGTGAATTTTTAGAGAGAAGAGGCCGTCGATGTTTGAATGTAGAAAATTGTTCTGGCTGCAGCCTGCAGTATGGACTTGGTGGTGTGTGTAGCTCCCAGTGTTCTGACAGCGCGACGTTTTGGGGAAGCATGTGATTCAGCAGCTACCAGTGGGCTTCGTGCGGCGGAGATTTTGTGGCTGTTAGCGGAGTTGATAACAGAGGGTCGTTAAGAGAAGCCTGCATGCAGTAGGCAAAGGAGTAATGTTTGCCGGCGGGGGACGTGCGGCGATTAACCTGTGCGGTAGTGAAAAGGAGTTAAAAAGAAGGAAGTGTGCGGATGCGGAAAGAATGGAATAATTGTGGTAGGCTGCCGGCTGAGTAGTTTGGTGAATGTTTGGTGTGGGTCCGGCGCTGCCGATTGGATGGTGGGGCTGCAGTGTGAGTCAGATAAAAAAAAAAAAAAAAACAGGAGTAGGATCCAATGGGACTAACTGGCATGTATAGACGCGTGTAATGCAAAAGGGATGTTTTTGGTGCCATCTCTCGCTTACGGCCATACCACCCTGAACACGCCCGATCTCGTCTGATCTCGGAAGCTAAGCAGGGTAGGGTCTGGTTAGTACTTGGATGGGAGACCACCTGGGAATACCAGGTGCTGTAAGCTTTTCTCACTTTTACTTTATACAGGGGGCGCTCCACTTCACGATTAATTTAAATCTATCACTCCCCTTACTATTTTATATATTTCTTTTTTCTCTCATTCATGAAGGCGGCTTTTACACACGTTTTACTCTAAATACTGCCTGGTAATTCTAGGTGCTGTAAGCTGTTCGTGCCTTTATTCCACCAGGGCACGATCTTCTCACAAACTTGAAGACTGTCACTCACCATTCACGTTTTACAACTTATTGTTAATAATAAAGAGACAGCTTTTTACACACAGTTTTAAACAAAGTACTGATATAATTCCTCTTCAACTCACCGCTTTGTTTTCTATGCAAAAACCACTTCGCCACAGAAGACTCGATATTGTTGGCATAGCAAGGTCTGCTCTTCTCCTCCTTTCAAAACTTGCTAAAAGCTGTATTTAAAAGAGCAGGTTGGGCGGGGTAATTCACACCCTTCAATGCCAGATTAATGTTTAGGTTAGTGGGAATCACAGAGGAATTAGGGATGGAAACTTCTTTGCTGATGGTAGAAGCGGTCTGGTGAATTTTTAGAGAGAAGAGGCCGTCGATGTTTCAATGTAGAAAATTGTTGTTCTGGCTGCAGCCTGCAGTATGGACTTGTTGGCGTGTGTAGCTCCTAGTGTTCTGACAGCGTGACGTTTTGGGGAAGCATGTAATTCAACAGCTACCAGTGGGCTTCGTGCGGCAGAGATTTTGTGGCTGTTAGCGGAGTTGATAACAGAGGGTCGTTAAGAGAAGCCTGCATGAGGTAGGCAAAGGAGTAATGTTTGCCGTCGGGGGACGTGCGGCGATTAACCTGTGCGGTAGTGAAAAGGACTTAAAGAGAAGGAAGTGTGCGGATGCGGAAAGAATGGAATAATTGTGGTAGGCTGCCGGCTGAGTAGTTTGGTGAATGTTTGGTGTGGGTGCGGCGCTGCCGATTGGATGGTGGTGCTGCAGTGTGAGTCAGATAAAAAAAATAAAAATACAGGAGTAGGATCCAATTGGACTAACTGGCATGTATAGAGGCGTGTAATGCAAAAGGGCTGTTTTTCTTAGCAGCTCTCGCTAACGGCCATACCACCCTGAACACGCCCGATCTCGTCTGATCTCGGAAGCTAAGCGAGGTAGTGTCTGGTTAGTACTTGGATGGGAGACTGCCTGGGAATACCACGTGCTGTAAGCTTTTCTCACTTTTACTTTATGCAGGGGGCGCTCCACTTCACGATTAATTTAAATCTAGCATTCCCCTTCCATTTTACTATTTTATATATATATTTTTTTTCTCTCTTTCATAAAGGCAGCTTTTAGAAACCGTTTCACTCTAAATACTTCCCGGTAATTATAGCTGCTGTAAGCTGTTCGTGCATTTATTCCACCAGGGCGCGATCTTCTCACAAACTTGAAGACTGTCACTCCACATTCACATTTTACAACTTATTGTTAATAATAAAGAGACAGATTTTTACACACAGTTTTAAACAAAGGACTGATATAAATCCTCTTAAACTCACCGCTTTGTTTTCTATGCAAAAACCACTTCGCCACAGAATATTCGATATTATTGGCATATTATCTGCTCTTCTCCTCCTTTCAAAACTTGCTAAAAGCTGTATTTAAAAGAGCAGGTTGGCCGGGGTAATTCTCACCCTTCAATGCCAGCTTAATGTTTAGGTTAGTGGGAATCACAGAAGAATTAGGGATGGAAACTTCTTTGCTGGTGGTAGAAGCGGTCTGGTGAATTTTTAGAGAGAAGAGGCCGTCGATGTTTGAATGTAGAAAATTGTTCTGGCTGCAGCCTGCAGTATGGACTTGTTGGTGTGTGTAGCTCCCAGTGTTCTGACAGCGCGACGTTTTGGGGAAGCATGTGATTCAACAGCTACCAGTGGGCTTCGTGCGGCAGAGATTTTGTGGCTGTTAGCGGAGTTGATAACAGAAGGTCATTAAGAGAAGCCTGCATGCAGTAGGCAAAGGAGTAATGTTTGCTGGCGGGGGACGTGCGGCGATTAACCTGTGAGGTAGTGAAAAGGAGTTAAAGAGAAGGAAGTGTGTGGATGCGGAAAGAATGGAATAATTGTGGTAGGCTGCCGGCTGAGTAGTTTGGTGAATGTTTGGTGTGGGTCCGGCGCTGCCGATTGGATGGTGGGGCTGCAGTGTGAGTCAGATAAAAAAAAAAAAGAACATTAGTAGGATCCAATGGGACCAACTGGCATGTATAGAGGCGTGTAATGCAAAAGGGCTGTTTTTGGTAGCGTCTCTAGCTTACGGCCATACCACCCTGAACGCGCCCGATCTCATCTGATCTCGGAAGCTAAGCAGGGTAGGGTCTGGTTAGTATTTGGATGAGAGACCTCCTGGGAATACCAGGTGCTGTAAGCTTTTCTCACTTTTACTTTATACAGGGGGCGCTCCACTTCACGAATAATTTAAATCTAGCACTCCCCTTCCATTTTACTATTTTATATATATTTTTTTTTTCTCTCTTTCATAAAGCCAGCTTTTAGAAACCGTTTTACTCTAAATACTTCCTGGTAATTCTAGGTGCTGTAAGCTGTTCGTGCCTTTATTCCACCAGGGCGCGATCTTCTCACAAACTTGAAGACTGTCACTCCCCATTCACGTTTTACAACTTATTGTTAATGATAAAGAGACAGCTTTTTACACACAGTTTTAAACAAAGTACTGATATTATTCCTCTTCAACTGACCGCTTTGTTTTCTATGCAAAAACCACTTCGCCAAAGAAGACTCGATATTATTGGCATAGCAAGCTCTGCTCTTCTCCTTTCAAAACTTGCTAAAAGCTGTATTTAAAAGAACAGATTGGCCGGGGTAATTCACACCCTTCAATGCCAGCTTAATGTTTAGGTTAGTGGGAATCACAGAGGAATTAGGGATGGAAACTTCTTTGCTGGTGGTAGAAGCGGTCTGGTGAATTTTTAGAGAGAAGAGGCCGTCGATGTTTGAATGTAGAAAATTGTTCTGGCTGCAGCCTGCAGTATGGACTTGGTGGTGTGTGTAGCTCCCAGTGTTCTGACAGCGCGACGTTTTGGGGAAGCATGTGATTCAGCAGCTACCAGTGGGCTTCGTGCGGCGGAGATTTTGTGGCTGTTAGCGGAGTTGATAACAGAGGGTCGTTAAGAGAAGCCTGCATGCAGTAGGCAAAGGAGTAATGTTTGCCGGCGGGGGACGTGCGGCGATTAACCTGTGCGGTAGTGAAAAGGAGTTAAAAAGAAGGAAGCGTGCGGATGCGGAAAGAATGGAATAATTGTGGTAGGCTGCCGGCTGAGTACTTTGGTGAATGTTTGGTGTGGGTCCGGCGCTGCCGATTGGATGGTGGGGCTGCAGTGTGAGTCAGATAAAAAAAAAAAAAAGAACATTAGTAGGATCCAATGGGACCAACTGGCATGTATAGAGGCGTGTAATGCAAAAGGGATGTTTTTGGTGGCATCTCTCGCTTACGGCCATACCACCCTGAACACGCCTGATCTCGTCTGATCTCGGAAGCTAAGCAGGTTAGGGTCTGGTTAGTACTTGGATGGGAGACCACCTGGGAATACCAGGTGCTGTAAGCTTTTCTCACTTTTACTTTATACAGGGGGCGCTCCAGTTCACGATTAATTTAAATCTATCACTCCCCTTCCATTTTACTATTTTATATATATATATTTTTTTTTTTTCTCTCTTTCATAAAGGCAGCTTTTAGAAACCGTTTTACTCTAAATACTTCCTGGTAATTCTAGGTGCTGTAAGCTGTTTGTGCCTTTATTCCACCAGGGCGCGATCTTCTCACAAACTTGAAGACTGTCACTCCCCATTCACGTTTTACAACTTATTGTTAATGATAAAGAGACAGCTTTTTACACACAGTTTTAAACAAAATACTGATATTATTCCTCTTCAACTGACCGCTTTGTTTTCTATGCAAAAACCACTTCGCCACAGAAGACTCAATATTCTTGGCATAGCAAGTTCTGCTCTTCTCCTTTCAAAACTTGCTAAAAGCTGTATTTAAAAGAACAGATTGGCCGGGGTAATTCACACCCTTCAATGCCAGATTAATGTTTAGGTTAGTGGGAATCACAGAGGAATTAGGGATGGAAACTTCTTTGCTGGTGGTAGAAGCGGTCTGCTGAATTTTTAGAGAGAAGAGGCCGTCGATGTTTGAATGTAGAAAATTGTTCTGGCTGCAGCCTGCAGTATGGACTTGTTGGTGTGTGTAGCTCCCAGTGTTCTGACAGCGCGACGTTTTGGGGAAGCATGTGATTCAGCAGCTACCAGTGGGCTTCGTGCGGCGGAGATTTTGTGGCTGTTAGCGGAGTTGATAACAGAGGGTCGTTAAGAGAAGCCTGCATGCAGTAGGCAAAGGAGTAATGTTTGCCGGCGGGGGACGTGCGGCGATTAACCTGTGCGGTAGTGAAAAGGAATTAAAAATAAGGAAGTGTGCGGATGCGGAAAGAATGGAATAATTGTGGTAGGCTGCCGGCTGAGTAGTTTGGTGAATGTTTGGTGTGGGTCCGGCGCTGCCGATTGGATGGTGGTGCTGCAGTGTGAGTCAGATAAAAAAAAAAAAAAAAAACAGGAGTAGGATCCAATGGGACAAACTGGCATGTATAGACGCGTGTAATGCAAAAGGGCTGTTTTTGGTCGCGTCTCTCGCTTATGGCCATACCACCCTGAACACGCCCGATCTCATCCGATCTCGGAAGCCAAGCAGGGTAGGGTCTGGTTAGTACTTGGATGGGAGACCTCCTGGGAATACCAGGTGCTGTAAGCTTTTCTCACTTTTACTTTATACAGGGGACGCTCCACTTCACGATTAATTTAAATCTATCACTCCCCTTCCATTTTACTATTTTATATATATATTTTTTTTTCTCTCATTCATAAAGGCAGCTTTTACATACCGTTTTAATCTAAATACTTCCTGGTAATTCTAGGTGCTGTAAGCTGTTCGTGCCTTTATTCCACCAGGGCGCGATCTTCTCACAAACTTGAAGACTGTCACTCCCCATTCACGTTTTACAACTTATTGTTAATGATAAAGAGACAGCTTTTTACACACAGTTTTAAACAAAGTACTGATATTATTCCTCTTCAACTGACCGCTTTGTTTTCTATGCAAAAACCACTTCGCCACAGAATACTCGATATTATTGGCATAGCAAGTTCTGCTCTTCTCCTTTCAAAACTTGCTAAAAGCTGTATTTAAAAGAACAGATTGGCCGGGGTAATTCACACCCTTCAATGCCAGCTTAATGTTTAGGTTAGTGGGAATCACAGAGGAATTAGGGATGGAAACTTCTTTGCTGGTGGTAGAAGCGGTCTGGTGAATTTTTAGAGAGAAGAGGCCGTCGATGTTTGAATGTAGAAAATTGTTCTGGCTGCAGCCTGCAGTATGGACTTGTTGGTGTGTGTAGCTCCCAGTGTTCTGACAGCGCGACGTTTTGGGGAAGCATGTGATTCAGCAGCTACCAGTGGGCTTCGTGCGGCGGAGATTTTGTGGCTGTTAGCGGAGTTGATAACAGAGGGTCGTTAAGAGAAGCCTGCATGCAGTAGGCAAAGGAGTAATGTTTGCCGGCGGGGGACGTGCGGCGATTAACCTGTGCGGTAGTGAAAAGGAGTTAAAAAGAAGGAAGCGTGCGGATGCGGAAAGAATGGAATAATTGTGGTAGGCTGCCGGCTGAGTACTTTGGTGAATGTTTGGTGTGGGTCCGGCGCTGCCGATTGGATGGTGGGGCTGCAGTGTGAGTCAGATAAAAAAAAAAAAAAGAACATTAGTAGGATCCAATGGGACCAACTGGCATGTATAGAGGCGTGTAATGCAAAAGGGATGTTTTTGGTGGCATCTCTCGCTTACGGCCATACCACCCTGAACACGCCCGATCTCGTCTGATCTCGGAAGCTAAGCAGGTTAGGGTCTGGTTTGTACTTGGATGGGAGATCACCTGGGAATACCAGGTGCTGTAAGCTTTTCTCACTTTTACTTTATACAGGGGGCGCTCCACTTCACGATTAATTTAAATCTATCACTCCCCTTCCATTTTACTATTTTATATATATATATTTTTTTCTCTCATTCATAAAGGCAGCTTTTACACACCGTTTTACTCTAAATACTTCCTGGTAATTCTAGGTGCTGTAAGCTGTTCGTGCCTTTATTCCACCAGGGCGCGATCTTCTCACAAACTTGAAGACGGTCACTCCCCATTCACGTTTTACAACTTATTGTTAATGATAAAGAGACAGCTTTTTACACACAGTTTTAAACAAAGTACTGATATTATTCCTCTTCAACTGACCGCTTTGTTTTCTATGCAAAAACCACTTCGCCACAGAAGACTCGATATTATTGGCATAGCAAGTTCTGCTCTTCTCCTTTCAAAACTTGCTAAAAGCTGTATTTAAAAGAACAGATTGGCCGGGGTAATTCACACCCTTCAATGCCAGCTTAATGTTTAGGTTAGTGGGAATCACAGAGGAATTAGGGATGGAAACTTCTTTGCTGGTGGTAGAAGCGGTCTGGTGAATTTTTAGAGAGAAGAGGCCGTCGATGTTTGAATGTAGAAAATTGTTCTGGCTGCAGCCTGCAGTATGGACTTGTTGGTGTGTGTAGCTCCCAGTGTTCTGACAGCGCGACATTTTGGGGAAGCATGTGATTCAGCAGCTACCAGTGGGCTTCGTGCGGCGGAGATTTTGTGGCTGTTAGCGGAGTTGATAACAGAGGGTCGTTAAGAGAAGCCTGCATGCAGTAGGCAAAGGAGTAATGTTTGCCGGCGGGGGACGTGCGGCGATTAACCTGTGCGGTAGTGAAAAGGAGTTAAAAAGAAGGAAGTGTGCGGTATGCGGAAAGAATGGAATAATTGTGGTAGGCTGCCGGCTGAGTAGTTTGGTGAATGTTTGGTGTGGGTCCGGCGCTGCCGATTGGATGGTGGGGCTGCAGTGTGAGTCAGATAAAAAAAAAAAAAAGAACATTAGTAGGATCCAATGGGACCAACTGGCATGTATAGAGGCGTGTAAGGCAAAAGGGATGTTTTTGGTGGCATCTCTCGCTTACGGCCATACCACCCTGAACACGCCCGATCTCATCCGATCTCGGAAGCCAAGCAGGGTAGGGTCTGGTTAGTGCTTGGATGGGAGACCTCCTGGGAATACCAGGTGCTGTAAGCTTTTCTCACTTTTACTTTATACAGGGGGCGCTCCACTTCACGATTAATTTAAATCTATCACTCCCCTTCCATTTTACTATTTTATATATATATTTTTTTTCTCTCATTCATAAAGGCAGCTTTTACACACCGTTTTACTCTAAATACTTCCTGGTAATTCTGGGTGCTGTAAGCTGTTCGTGCCTTTATTCCACCAGGGCGCGATCTTCTCACAAACTTGAAGACGGTCACTCCCCATTCACGTTTTACAACTTATTGTTAATGATAAAGAGACAGCTTTTTACACACAGTTTTAAACAAAGTACTGATATTATTCCTCTTCAACTGACCGCTTTGTTTTCTATGCAAAAACCACTTCGCCACAGAATACTCGATATTATTGGCATAGCAAGTTCTGCTCTTCTCCTTTCAAAACTTGCTAAAAGCTGTATTTAAAAGAACAGATTGGCCGGGGTAATTCACACCCTTCAATGCCAGCTTAATGTTTAGGTTAGTGGGAATCACAGAGGAATTAGGGATGGAAACTTCTTTGCTGGTGGTAGAAGCGGTCTGGTGAATTTTTAGAGAGAAGAGGCCGTCGATGTTTGAATGTAGAAAATTGTTCTGGCTGCAGCCTGCAGTATGGACTTGTTGGTGTGTGTAGCTCCCAGTGTTCTGACAGTGCGACGTTTTGGGGAAGCATGTGATTCAGCAGCTACCAGTGGGCTTCGTGCGGCGGAGATTTTGTGGCTGTTAGCAGAGTTGATAACAGAGGGTCGTTAAGAGAAGCCTGCATGCAGTAGGCAAAGGAGTAATGTTTGCCGGCGGGGGACGTGCGGCGATTAACCTGTGCGGTAGTGAAAAGGAGTTAAAAAGAAGGAAGCGTGCGGATGCGGAAAGAATGGAATAATTGTGGTAGGCTGCCGGCTGAGTACTTTGGTGAATGTTTGGTGTGGGTCCGGCGCTGCCGATTGGATGGTGGGGCTGCAGTGTGAGTCAGATAAAAAAAAAAAAAAGAACATTAGTAGGATCCAATGGGACCAACTGGCATGTATAGAGGCGTGTAATGCAAAAGGGATGTTTTTGGTGGCATCTCTCGCTTACGGCCATACCACCCTGAACACGCCCGATCTCGTCTGATCTCGGAAGCTAAGCAGGTTAGGGTCTGGTTAGTACTTGGATGGGAGACCACCTGGGAATACCAGGTGCTGTAAGCTTTTCTCACTTTTACTTTATACAGGGGGCGCTCCACTTCACGATTAATTTAAATCTATCACTCCCCTTCCATTTTACTATTTTATATATATATATATATTTTTTTTTTTCTCTCTTTCATAAAGGCAGCTTTTAGAAACCGTTTTACTCTAAATACTTCCTGGTAATTCTAGGTGCTGTAAGCTGTTCGTGCCTTTATTCCACCAGGGCGCGATCTTCTCACAAACTTGAAGACTGTCACTCCCCATTCACGTTTTACAACTTATTGTTAATGATAAAGAGACAGCTTTTTACACACAGTTTTAAACAAAGTACTGATATTATTCCTCTTCAACTGACCGCTTTGTTTTCTATGCAAAAACCACTTCGCCACAGAAGACTCGATATTATTGGCATAGCAAGTTCTGCTCTTCTCCTTTCAAAACTTGCTAAAAGCTGTATTTAAAAGAACAGATTGGCCGGGGTAATTCACACCCTTCAATGCCAGCTTAATGTTTAGGTTAGTGGGAATCACAGAGGAATTAGGGATGGAAACTTCTTTGCTGGTGGTAGAAGCGGTCTGGTGAATTTTTAGAGAGAAGAGGCCGTCGATGTTTGAATGTAGAAAATTGTTCTGGCTGCAGCCTGCAGTATGGACTTGTTGGTGTGTGTAGCTCCCAGTGTTCTGACAGCGCGACGTTTTGGGGAAGCATGTGATTCAGCAGCTACCAGTGGGCTTCGTGCGGTGGAGATTTTGTGGCTGTTAGCGGAGTTGATAACAGAGGGTCGTTAAGAGAAGCCTGCATGCAGTAGGCAAAGGAGTAATGTTTGCCGGCGGGGGACGTGCGGCGATTAACCTGTGCGGTAGTGAAAAGGAGTTAAAAATAAGGAAGTGTGCGGATGCGGAAAGAATGGAATAATTGTGGTAGGCTGCCGGCTGAGTAGTTTGGTGAATGTTTGGTGTGGGTCCGGCGCTGCCGATTGGATGGTGGTGCTGCAGTGTGAGTCAGATAAAAAAAAAAAAAAGAACATTAGTAGGATCCAATGGGACCAACTGGCATGTATAGAGGCGTGTAATGCAAAAGGGATGTTTTTGGTGCCGTCTCTCGCTTACGGCCATACCACCCTGAACACGCCCGATCTCGTCTGATCTCGGAAGCTAAGCAGGGTAGGGTCTGGTTAGTACTTGGATGGGAGACCACCTGGGAATACCAGGTGCAGTAAGCTTTTCTCACTTTTACTTTATACAGGGGGCGCTCCACTTCACGATTAATTTAAATCTATCACTCCCCTTCCATTTTACTATTTTATATATATATATATTTCTTTTTTCTCTCATTCAAAAAGGCAGCTTTTACACACCGTTTTACTCTAAATACTGCCTGGTAATTCTAGGTGCTGTAAGCTGTTCGTGCCTTTATTCCACCAGGGCGCAATCTTCTCACAAACTTGAAGACTGTCACTCCCCATTCACGTTTTACAACTTATTGTTAATAATAAAGAGACAGCTTTTTACACACAGTTTTAAACAAAGTACTAATATAATTCCTCTTCAACTCACCGCTTTGTTTTCTATGCAAAAACGACTTCGCCACAGAAGACTCGTTATTATTGGCATAGCAAGGTCTTCGCTTCTCCTCCTTTCAAAACTTGCTAAAAGCTGTATTTAAAAGAGCAGGTTGGCCGGGGTAATTCACACCCTTCAATGCCAGCTTAATGTTTAGGTTAGTGGGAATCACAGAGGAATTAGGGATGGAAACTTCTTTGCTGGTGGTAGAAGCGGTCTGGTGAATTTTTAGAGAGAAGAGGCCGTCAATGTTTGAATGTAGAAAATTGTTCTGGCTGCAGCCTGCAGTATGGACTTGTTGGTGTGTGTAGCTCCCAGTGTTCTGACAGCGCGACGTTTTGGGTAAGCATGTGATTCAGCAGCTACCAGTGGGCTTCGCGCGGCGGAGATTTTGTGGCTGTTAGCGGAGTTGATAACAGAAGGTCATTAAGAGAAGCCTGCATGCGGTAGGCAAAGGAGTAATGTTTGCCGGCGGGGGACGTGCGGCGATTAACCTGTGCGGTAGTGAAAAGGAGTTAAAGAGAAGGAAGTGTGCGGATGCGGAAAGAATGGAATAATTGTGGTAGGCTGCCGGCTGAGTAGTTTGGTGAATGTTTGGTGTGGTTCCGGCACTGCCGATTGGATGGTGGGGCTGCAGTGTGAGTCAGATAAAAAAAAAAAAAAAAAACAGGAGCAGGATCCAATGGGACTAACTGGCATGTATAGAGGCGTGTAATGCAAAAGGGCTGTTTTTGGTAGTTTTTCTCGCTCACGGCCATACCACCCTGAACACGCCCGATCTCGTCCGATCTCAGAAGCCAAGCAGGATAGGGTCTAGTTAGTACTTGGATGGGAGACCTCCTGGGAATACCAGGTGCTGTAAGCTTTTCTCACTTTTACTTTATACAGGGGTCACTCCACTTCACGATTAATTTAAATCTATCACTCCCCTTCCGTTTTACTATTTTATATATACATATTTTTTCTTTCATTCATAAAGGCAGCTTTTACACACCGTTTTACTCTAAACACTGCCAGGTAATTCGAGATGCTGTAAGCTGTTCGTGCCTTTATTCCACCAGGGCGCGATCTTCTCACAAACTTGAAGACTGTCACTCCCCATTCACGTTTTACAACTTATTGTTAATAATAAAGAGACAGCTTTTTACACACAGTTTTAAACAAAGTACTGATATAATTCCTCTTCAACTCACCGGTTTGTTTTCTATGCAAAAACCACTTGACCACAGAAGACTCGATATTATTGGCATAGCAAGGTCTGCTCTTCTCCTCCTTTCAAAACTCTCTAAAAGCTGTATTTAAAAGAGCAGGTTGGCTGGGGTAATTCACACCCTTCAATGCCAGCTTAATGTTTAGGTTAGTGGGAATCACAGAGGAATTAGGGATGGAAACTTCTTTGCTGGTGGTAGAAGCGGTCTGGTGAATTTTTAGAGAGAAGAGGCCGTCAATGTTTGAATGTAGAAAATTGTTCTGGCTGCAGCCTGCAGTATGGACTTGTTGGTGTGTGTAGCTCCCAGTTTTCTGACAGCGCGACGTTTTGGGGAAGCATGTGATTCAGCAGCTACCAGTGGGCTTCGTGCGGCGGAGATTTTGTGGCTGTTAGCGGAGTTGATAACAGAAGGTCATTAAGGGAAGCGTGCATGCGGTAGGCAAAGGAGTAATGTTTGCCGGCGGGGGACGTGCGGCGATTAACCTGTGCGGTAGTGAAAAGGAGTTAAAGAGAAGGAAGTGTGCGGATGCGGAAAGAATGGAATAATTGTGGTAGGCTGCCGGCTGAGTAGTTTGGTGAATGTTTGGTGTGGTTCCGGCACTGCCGATTGGATGGTGGGGCTGCAGTGTGAGTCAGATAAAAAAAAAAAAAAAAACAGGAGTAGGATCCAATGGGACTAACTGGAATGTATAGACGCGTGTAATGCAAAAGGGCTATTTTTGGTAGCGTCTCTCGCTTACGGCCATACCACCCTGAACGCGCCCGATCTCATCTGATCTCGGAAGCTAAACAGGCTAGGGTCTGGTTAGTACTTGGATGGGAGACCACCTGGGAATACCAGGTGCTGTAAGCTTTTCTCACTTTTACTTTATACAGGGGGCGCTCCACTTCACGATTAATTTAAATCTATCACTCCCCTTCCATTTTACTATTTTATATATTTCTTTTTTCTCTCATTCATGAAGGCAGCTTTTACACACCGTTTTACTCTAAATACTGCCTGGTAATTATAGCTGCTGTAAGCTGTTCGTGCCTTTATTCCACCAGGGCGCGATCTTCTCACAAACTTGAAGACTGTCACTCCCCATTCACGTTTTACAACTTATTGTTAATGATAAAGAGACAGCTTTTTACACACAGTTTTAAACAAAGTACTGATATAATTCCTCTTCAACTCACCGCTTTGTTTTCTATGCAAAAACCACTTCGCCACAGAATATTCGATATTATTGGCATATTATCTGCTCTTCTCCTCCTTTCAAAACTTGCTAAAAGCTGTATTTAAAAGAGCAGGTTGGCCGGGGTAATTCACACACTTCAATGCCAGCATAATGTTTAGGTTTGTTAGGTTGAAGAAACTGTTATTAATCATTTTGTTATCACTCCTGTATGATCAGCAATGAATGTAAATATGTATATACATTATTTTGTTTTCCCCTAGCCTCATACTTTAGATTATATTAATAATAGCATTCCCACCTTAGCAAAACCAGAACTTTCTCTCACCTCCCTATTCTGCATGACTCTTGCGCCTCCCACTGACTATAAATAAAGGAGTCAAGGGGAACCACCCTTTGTAACACATTCTGCTGTAGTTTGCATTGCAGAGAGTGTGGGTACCCTTGCAAGTAAAAACTATAAAGTGTGTGTCTCGTAAATGTGGAGTTGGGGTGGAAACGCCGGGCGCTTTCCCCAACATAGAATTTGGTCCTTCGAGCCGGATCCGAGGAACCCCGAAGACGTCTCCAGTACGCCGAGAGAAGCGACACCGAAGTCTGTCGACAGCCACTCGAAGTCGGGTGCAAGAAAGACCTGTGATGTGAATTCGTCATCAGGCCGGTGGTTAGAACTGCGCTCGACGTCTGGTGATGTCTGAAGGACCTCGGTGATGGAACAGAGAGCACACTACATAGGTGAGAAACACGGCACCTAAGTGAATAGGTGGCCAAGTGAGACATACGGCACCTAAATAAGTAGGTGGCCAAGACATGCATGTGGTTGAGGTTAGCCGAAATTAACCGGGAGAGAAAGTAGGCGTTGTTGGAAATATATACAGTGTTCTATGTGGATGTGTTTTTATAGGTTTTAGACTAACCTACACGATCCACCCTAAAAGCAACAACATACTGGTGACTGAAGGATAAAGGACGGGTTTCATCCCTGAAAACTAACACCGCTGCTCTAATAGGGAGCAGTAGAAGGCCGTGTTGGTGTCCTCCTGAGGTCTCATGCCAGGGACTTGCTTTTAGGATTTTTTATGTTTTGTAGTGTATTCAATAAAAGGTAACAATGGGAAAAATCAGAGTAAACAAATCAAACTAGAGGGAGATGAGAAGTTTATGGAAGGATATAAACCAGGATCAGGACAAATAAGTAGTCAGAGATGGAGGAAAAAACATGGGTTTGAAGGAAAACTCCATACTCCAGACATATTAAAGTTACAGGGAAACTTAAAACTGGAGATGTTACAGACTACCAATAAGAAAAAAGGCCAAGATAGAAAAAAGGAATACGTTTTCTCTGATGCATGGTTAGAACAGAGTAAACTAAGAGATAATAAGAGACAACAGAAAAAGGGAAATAAGGAGAAAAAACTGCAGGTGGCTTTAATCACACTAGACGAAGAAACGGCAGCAAGACCTTCTGCCCCTCCAGCTCCTCCACCGCCCCCACAAATTCCGGTGCCTGCACCGGCGCTGGTTCCAGCCACAGATAGACAAGAAGCAAGGGGGGGGGTGGAACCATCTCGCATGTTAACTCGAGGGTCTGATCCCTCTCTATATCCTGTAAAAGATTTGGCCACAGCTAAAGTACAACGGCATCCAAAAAATAACACGGAACAAGAGGAGGTAGAATGGCAGTGTCCCCTCGTAGAAGTGGCAAACCCAAATCGAGGGCCAAATAATGCAGGACCCGAAACTATGTTAGTATATAGACCCTGGACCGCTGAGGATAGAACAGCGGCTTTAAAAGGAATACCCCCGGTTGAAGAAGGGGTACCCGAGTTTTGGACTGCCATCCTAGAATTACAAAGTAGTTTTCATTTGAACGGCAGGGAAATGTACCGATGCCTAAGACAGTTGTTTACCCATAAATGGGGACGTGTGGCAGGCGACTTCACTGGACATGGTGCCAATAATCAGCCCTTAGCACATAACTCGCAGGAACTCATACAAGCATTACAACACCTGCGAGAGAGGATAGACACAGTCTTCGTGAGACGTGCAGATTATGGGCGAATAGCGCAGTGCAAACAAAAAGATGGAGAGGAACCTGAGGATTTTATGGATAGGATGCGAGTGGTGTTCAGGGGAAATTCAGGAATTCCTCACGACGAGGAAGACGGAGGAGTGTATCAGCAACAATTAAAACGAGCTTTTTTTTTCGCAGGCCTAAAGTCTGAATTGCGAAAATATCTCGACAAACATTGGGTACATCAGAATACTGGCTCAGTCCAACAAGCCTTAGAATATGCCCAACACGCACAGAAAGCGCAGAAACAGCAAAAGACAGATACAATATTCAGCGCCTCTGACGTGGTAGCGCTAGTGCAAACGAACCCTCGGGGACGCGGGGGATTCAGAGGTAGAGGAAGAGGAAGATTTAGAGGCCGAGGAAGATTTAGAAATAAACAAACAGGAGGGTTTTCTCAGGAAACAGAGTGTTGGACATGCGGGAAACCTGGACACTTAAGCAGGGACTGCAGGTCAGGGAAGCGACCATTTAATCCAAACTCCACCGAAAATGACCAATGACCCTCCTCGGAGACCCCTGTTGCCGACACTATCCGAGGTGAAACAGAGGTCATTTTAAGGGAAGAAACGGAGGTTACCTTACAAGACCTCCTCAATGAGGAAATAGATTTGCAAGCAGTATGTCAGCTATTAGCAGAAAGGCAGTGGGGAACTTTGCCAAGTCGGAAATTAATCATAAATGGCAAAGTATACGAATGCCTGTGTGATACTGGAGCCTGTAGGACTGTCCAAACCTCCAGTCCTCCTGAAGTCACATACTCCTCATCTGTCATAAATATAAAAACAGCAGGAGGCCAAACAGACAGTCATCAGCTAACAAACCCAGTTGCAGTAAAAGATAAGGAAACTGGGATTGAATGTCAAGCACAAGTGTTAATAAGCCCTTCTTGCCCTGTCAATCTGTTAGGCCATGACCTTATGGTACAGATGGGCATTAGTGTAGTTGCCACAAACTCTGGCATGAAAGCAATCATAAATGAGGAAGCCTATGTTGTGCAAGGAACCGGAGCACCAGACGTGCCCAACCCACACTTATTGCTCAACTCATTAACCCCTGATAAAAGTTACTTCTCAGTAGTTGATCTCAGTAATGCATTTTTCTCAGTACCATTGCACCCTGATTCTCAACATTTATTTGGTTTCACCTATAAGGGAAAAAAATACACATATACTAGACTCCCTCAAGGGTTTTCAGAAAGTCCACATGTATATACCATGGCCCTTAGATACTCTATGAGTACCTGTAAAATACCATCCCATAGTCAAGTGCTACTGTATGTAGATGATATATTAATTGCTTCAGATACAAAACAGCATTGTAAGGAAGCCACACTGTTGGTGTTACAGCATTTATATGATACAGGACATAAAGCATCAAAACAAAAATTACAATATTGCAGGGAGGAAGTTATATATCTTGGACATAAACTCTCCCAACAAGGTCGATCGTTGTTAGAAACTAGAAAACAGGCAATACAAGAGGCACCAAAGCCAAAGACTAAACAGCAAATGATGTCCTTCTTAGGACTTTGTAATTATTGCAGAGAATGGCTACCTGATTATGCCGCACTCGTTCAACCTCTGCAAACCTTAATTTATGGGAAAGACATGGCCTTAAAAGATAAAATTCAGTGGACAAAAGAAGGAGAATTGGCATTCACAAACTTAAAAATGATGCTACAAACAAATGTGATACTTGCCTTACCAGATTATCAACAACCATTTACCTTATGTGTTGATGCTAATCAAGGTTATATGAAAGCGGTATTAACACAGCCGTTCGGGACAAAGGAAAGACCACTAGCATTCTATTCTAAACGATTAGATGCAGTAGCAGCTGGTTTTCCACAATGTTTGCAAGCATGTGCAGCTGCTGCAGAAGCAGTAAAATTATCAGCAGAATTAGTGTTGTGTCACCCACTCACCTTGAAGGTGCCACATTCAGTTTCATTAGTTTTACTGCAGACACCGCTTCCGTTCCTCACACATGCTAGACATCTGACCTTAGTCTCACTCCTGCTTTCACAGTCAAACATTACTATACAGCGATGTGGTCCTCTTAACCCTAGCACCCTTCTTCCGACAACGGAAGATGGAGAACCACATTCGTGCAAAGCAGTTGTGGAAGAGCAAACAAAACCCAGAGCAGATATTTTACAGACCCCAATATCAGATTCAATGGTTGTTTATGTAGATGGATCAGCATCAAAAAATGATATGGAAAAAAATAAGGTCGGGTATGCTGTAGTTACATCTACTGAAGTGTTAGAGGCCAATGCACTCCCACCTGCTTGTTCAGCACAAGCGGCTGAACTCTATGCTGTAATTAGGGCATGCGAGCTATTCAAAAATAAGTCACTTACTATATACACTGATAGTCAATATGTGTTTGGAGCTGTTCATCACCATGCAAGAGTGTGGAAAAATAGAGGTTTTAAAACATCGCAGGGAACGTCTCTAACTCACACAAACTTACTACTTAGATTATTAGATGTTGTACTATTACCGACTCGCCTTGCACTGTGCAAATGTAAAGCACACCAAACCGATGCTTCCACAATAGCTAAAGGAAACAACTTTGCAGATAAAACTGCCAAAGAAGCGGCACTGAAACAGCCCACCTTATCAGTGGCAGACATTCTTTTCATAGATAGTGATGTGCTGTGTGATGCACAGATTCATGCTCCTAAAACAGAAATACAGAGTTGGATCAAGAGAGGAGCAATACAGCAAGGGAAAGTTTACTATATGAATGACAAGCCTATCCTACCAAAAAACTTATACAAAACAGCTGCCTTAGTGAGCCATGGAAATACTCATGTCTCAACAGGAGGGATGGTACATATTATCCAGCAATACTTTTACGCTATAAATTTTTCTGATTATGCAAAGCAATTTTGTAGAACATGCTTAATTTGCTGTAAACATAATGCACAGGGTAACATGAGACCAAAACGTGGCCAGTTCCCTGTAGCTGAGTACCCGTTTCAAGTTGTACATATGGATTTTATTGAATTATCTTGGTCACAAGGGAAGAAGTACTGTCTAGTCATTATAGACACCTTTTCTAAGTGGGTAGAAATATACCCTGTAAAGCACTGTGATGCAATGACTGTTGCAAAATGTTTGGTAGGCCATTATTTCCCTACTTATGGCATACCTCATATTATAAGATCAGACAATGGGACTCATTTTGTAAATCAGACCATGTCCCTTTGTTCACAAGCATTAGGTTTTACGCTTAAGAATCATTGTGCTTATCACCCTCAGAGTGCAGGCTTAGTGGAGAGAACTAACGGCACTATTAAAACAAGGCTCAGAAAAACAATGGAAGAGACAAAAAGGCCGTGGCCAGAATGTTTGTCTCTAGTAAAATTGTGGATGAGAATAACTCCCATTCCTGCAGGATTAACACCTTTTGAGATAGTGTACGGAAGGCCGTTTCCCCTAGCAACCAAAATGAGTGATATAGGGAAAGCGGACAGAGAAAATACATTGGCTAATTGGATGCGAAAGTTGCTATCATCACAACAAAAACATAGCCCCAGTAGTCTGCCAGTAAATTCTGTTTCTAACCAACAGGATAACTTGCAGCCAGGAGATTGGATCCTGGTCAAGGTCCTGTTGCGGAAGGAGTGGAGCACACCCCGGTGGGACGGTCCTTATCAAGTCCTCCTCACAACACCAACAGCTGTGAAAATAGCAGAACGACCTTCCTGGATACACAAAAGTCACTGTAAACCCATCAAGCCCTTATCAGAGGCCTCAGCGACAGAGTAGCAGTGGAAGTCCGCTACAAAGGCACAGTAACCAATAGGGTGCTGCTGTCTCAACCCGGTGAAGAAAACAACTGAGCTGCACTCTATTAGGATGGCTCTGACGGGGTGGGGATGTGGTAAGGTGACTCTAGGGGTCATTCTTGTTGTTGGACTTGTATGGTTGTCCTTGCTCCCACTAGCTCCATTGCAGCACCTACGGCGATGGACCCATGACGACTTCCATCTGCGCCCGTTGCCTGCTGACCACTCACACCCGTTCATGAAGAACTACTGGTATCGATATGTACATGACACTGTAACAGCAAAAAATGTGACTTACAAAAAGTGATGACCATGGACAGTCAACCGCAGTCCTCCTGGCTGGACTGGTTTGTTACAGGAATTTGGTGGTCCATACTGATGAAAATGTGCCTACCTTTTGTTTTGTTTTTTATTTTGTTTTTCTGTTGTTTTATAACTGTTATACCATGTTTGAAAATGTTTATTAATCAAGCTCTTAATGCTGCTTTTCGGACACACAGTACAATGCTTCTCTCCCTTACTCAGAATATGGAGACAGAGCCTGTTTCCAGCGATAGCGATGAAGAAGACATGTAATTCATAATGACGGCTGAGCTGAAAGCACCCGTGCAGGGCTCGGACCTGAAGTAATGGAATTAGATGTTTTTCTATGATAAACAGGAGGAACGACTCCTGATGGTTTTCTGTACTCCACAGTTAGGATGATGATGATGTGATCTAAATGACGGTTGTACTGGAAATGCTTTTGCAACTTGTACAATATTGATGTTTCTGATCATACTGTCATGATAAACAGGAGGGACTGTTAGGTTGAAGAAACTGTTATTAATCATTTTGTTATCACTCCTGTATGATCAGCAATGAATGTAAATATGTATATACATTATTTTGTTTTCCCCTAGCCTCATACTTTAGATTATATTAATAATAGCATTCCCACCTTAGCAAAACCAGAACTTTCTCTCACCTCCCTATTCTGCATGACTCTTGCGCCTCCCACTGACTATAAATAAAGGAGTCAAGGGGAACCACCCTTTGTAACACATTCTGCTGTAGTTTGCATTGCAGAGAGTGTGGGTACCCTTGCAAGTAAAAACTATAAAGTGTGTGTCTCGTAAATGTGGAGTTGGGGTGGAAACGCCGGGCGCTTTCCCCAACAAGGTTAGTGGGAATCACAGAGGAATTAGGGATGGAAACTTCTTTGCTGGTGGTAGAAGCGGTCTGGTGAATTTTTAGAGAGAAGAGGCCGTCGATGTTTGAATGTAGAAAATTGTTCTGGCTGCAGCCTGCAGTATGGACTTGTTGGTGTGTGTAGCTCCCAGTGTTCTGACAGCGCGACGTTTTGGGGAAGCATGTGATTCAGCAGCTACCAGTGGGCTTCGTGCGGCAGAGATTTTGTGGCTGTTAGCTGAGTTGATAGCAGAGGGTCGTTAAGAGAAGCCTGCATGCGGTAGGCAAATGAGTAATGTTTGCCGGCGGGGGACGTGCGGCGATTAACCTGTGAGGTAGTGAAAAGGACTTAAAGAGAAGGAAGTGTGCGGATGCGGAAAGAATGGAATAATTGTGGTAGGTTGCCGGCTGAGTAGTTTGGTGAATGTTTGGTGTGGGTCCGGCGCTGCCGATTGGATGGTGCTGCTGCAGTGTGAGTCAGATAAAAAAAAAAAAAAAACCAGGAGTAGGATCCAATGGGACTAACTGGCATGTATAGACGCGTGTAATGCAAAAGGGCTGTTTTTGGTCACATCTCTCACTTATGGCCATACCACCCTGAACATGCCCGATCTTGTCTGATCTTGGAAGCTAAGCAAGGTAGGGTCTGGTTAGTACTTGGATGGGAGACCACCTGGGAATACCAGGTGCTGTAAGCTTTTCTCACTTTTACTTTATACAGGGGGCGCTCCACTTCACGAATAATTTAAATCTAGCACTCCCCTTCCATTTTACTATTTTATATATATATATTTTTTCTCTCTTTCATAAAGCCAGCTTTTAGAAACCGTTTTACTCTAAATACTTCCTGGTAATTCTAGGTGCTGTAAGCTGTTCGTGCCTTTATTCCACCAGGGCGCGATCTTCTCACAAACTTGAAGACTGTCACTCCCCATTCACGTTTTACAACTTATTGTTAATGATAAAGAGACAGCTTTTTACACACAGTTTTAAACAAAGTACTGATATTATTCCTCTTCAACTGACCGCTTTGTTTTCTATGCAAAAACCACTTCGCCACAGAAGACTCGATATTATTGGCATAGCAAGTTCTGCTCTTCTCCTCCTTTCAAAACTTGCTAAAAGCTGTATTTAAAAGAACAGATTGGCCGGGGTAATTCACACCCTTTAATGCCAGCTTAATGTTTAGGTTAGTGGGAATCACAGAGGAATTAGGGATGGAAACTTCTTTGCTGGTGGTAGAAGCGGTCTGGTGAATTTTTAGAGAGAAGAGGACGTCGATGTTTAAATGTAGAAAATTGTTCTGGCTGCAGCCTGCAGTATGGACTTGTTGGTGTGTGTAGCTCCCAGTGTTCTGACAGCGCAACGTTTTGGGGAAGCATGTGATTCAGCAGCTACCAGTGGGCTTCGTGCGGCGGAGATTTTGTGGCTGTTAGCGGAGTTGATAACAGAGGGTCGTTAAGAGAAGCCTGCATGCAGTAGGCAAAGGAGTAATGTTTGCTGGCGGTGGACGTGCGGCGATTAACCTGTGAGGTAGTGAAAAGGACTTAAAGAGAAGGAAGTGTGCGGATGCGGAAAGAATGGAATAATTGTGGTAGGTTGCCGGCTGAGTAGTTTGGTGAATGTTTGGTGTGGGTCCGGCGCTGCCGATTGGATGGTGCTGCTGCAGTGTGAGTCAGATAAAAAAAAAAAAAAAACCAGGAGTAGGATCCAATGGGACTAACTGGCATGTATAGACGCGTGTAATGCAAAAGGGCTGTTTTTGGTCACATCTCTCACTTATGGCCATACCACCCTGAACACGCCCGATCTCGTCTGATCTTGGAAGCTAAGCAAGGTAGGGTCTGGTTAGTACTTGGATGGGAGACCACCTGGGAATACCAGGTGCTGTAAGCTTTTCTCACTTTTACTTTATACAGGGGGCGCTCCACTTCACGAATAATTTAAATCTAGCACTCCCCTTCCATTTTACTATTTTATATATATATATATTTTTTCTCTCTTTCATAAAGCCAGCTTTTAGAAACCGTTTTACTCTAAATACTTCCTGGTAATTCTAGGTGCTGTAAGCTGTTCGTGCCTTTATTCCACCAGGGCGCGATCTTCTCACAAACTTGAAGACTGTCACTCCCCATTCACGTTTTACAACTTATTGTTAATGATAAAGAGACAGCTTTTTACACACAGTTTTAAACAAAGTACTGATATTATTCCTCTTCAACTCACCGCTTTGTTTTCTATGCAAAAACCACTTCGCCACAGAAGACTCGATATTATTGGCATAGCAAGTTCTGCTCTTCTCCTCCTTTCAAAACTTGCTAAAAGCTGTATTTAAAAGAACAGATTGGCCGGGGTAATTCACACCCTTCAATGCCAGCTTAATGTTTAGGTTAGTGGGAATCACAGAGGAATTAGGGATGGAAACTTCTTTGCTGGTGGTAGAAGCGGTCTGGTGAATTTTTAGAGAGAAGAGGCCGTCGATGTTTGAATGTAGAAAATTGTTCTGGCTGCAGCCTGCAGTATGGACTTATTGGTGTGTGTAGCTCCCAGTGTTCTGACAGCGCGACGTTTTGGGGAAGCATGTGATTCAGCAGCTACCAGTGGGCTTCGTGCGGCGGAGATTTTGTGGCTGTTAGCGGAGTTGATAACAGAGGGTCGTTAAGAGAAGCCTGCATGCAGTAGGCAAAGGAGTAATGTTTGCTGGCGGTGGACGTGCGGCGATTAACCTGTGCGGTAGTGAAAAGGAGTTAAAGAGAAGGAAGTGTGCAGATGCGGAAAGAATGGAATAATTGTGGTAGGCTGCCGGCTGAGTAGTTTGGTGAATGTTTGGTGTGGGTCCGGCGCTGCCGATTGGATGATGGGGCTGCAGTGTGAGTCAGATAAAAAAAAAAAAAAAAACAGGAGTAGGATCCAATGGGACTAACTGGCATGTATAGACGCGTGTAATGCAAAAGGGCTGTTTTTGGTCGCATCTCTCGCTTACGGCCGTACCACCCTGAACACGCCCGATCTCGTCTGATCTTGGAAGCTAAGCAGGGTAGGGTCTGGTTAGTACTTGGATGGGCAACCACCTGGGAATACCAGGTGCTGTAAGCTTTTCTCACTTTTACTTTATACAGGGGGCGCTCCACTTCACGATTAATTTAAATCTAGCACTCCCCTTCCATTTTACTATTTTATATATATATATTTTTTCTCTCTTTCATAAAGCCAGCTTTTAGAAACTGTTTTACTCTAAATACTTCCTGGTAATTCTAGGTGCTGTAAGCTGTTCGTGCCTTTATTCCACCAGGGCGCGATCTTCTCACAAACTTGAAGACTGTCACTCCCCATTCACGTTTTACAACTTATTGTTAATGATAAAGAGACAGCTTTTTACACACAGTTTTAAACAAAGTACTGATATTATTCCTCTTCAACTGACCGCTTTGTTTTCTATGCATGAAACCACTTCGCCACAGAAGACTCGATATTATTGGCATAGCAAGTTCTGCTCTTCTCCTTTCAAAACTTGCTAAAATCTGTATTTAAAAGAACAGATTGGCCGGGGTAATTCACACCCTTCAATGCCAGCTTAATGTTTAGGTTAGTGGGAATCACAGAGGAATTAGGGATGGAAACTTCTTTGCTGGTGGTAGAAGCGGTCTGGTGAATTTTTAGAGAGAAGAGGCCGTCGATGTTTGAATGTAGAAATTTGTTCTGGCTGCAGCCTGCAGTATGGACTTGTTGGTGTGTGTAGCTCCCAAAGTTCTGACAGCGCAACGTTTTTGGGAAGCATGTGATTCAGCAGCTACCAGTGGGCTTCGTGCGGCGGAGATTTTGTGGCTGTTAGCGGAGTTGATAACAGAGGGTCGTTAAGAGAAGCCTGCATGCAGTAGGCAAAGGAGTAATGTTTGCTGGCGGGGGACGTGCGGCGATTAACCTGTGCGGTAGTGAAAAGGAGTTAAAGAGAAGGAAGTGTGCGGATGCGGAAAGAATGGAATAATTGTGGTAGGCTGCCGGCTGAGTAGTTTGGTGAATGTTTGGTGTGGGTCCGGCGTTGCCGATTGGATGGTGGGGCTGCAGTGTGAGTCAGATAAAAAAAAAAAAAAGAACATTAGTAGGATCCAATGGGACCAACTGGCATGTACAGACGCGTGTAATGCAAAAGGGCTGTTTTTGGTAGCAACTCTCGCTTACGGCCATACCACCCTGAACACGCCTGATCTCGTCTGATTTCGGAAGCTAAGCAGGGTAGGGTCTGGTTAGTACTTGGATGGGAGACCACCTGGGAATACCAGGTGCTGTAAGCTTTTCTCACTTTTACTTTATACAGGGGGCGCTCCACTTCACGATTAATTTAAATCTAGCACTCCCCTTCCATTTTACTATTTTATATATATATATTTTTTCTCTCTTTCATAAAGCCAGCTTTTAGAAATCGTTTTACTCTAAATACTTCCTGGTAATTCTAGGTGCTGTAAGCTGTTCGTGCCTTTATTCCACCAGGGCGCGATCTTCTCATAAACTTGAAGACTGTGTCTCCCCATTCACGTTTTACAACTTATTGTTAATGATAAAGAGACAGCTTTATACACACAGTTTTAAACAAAGTACTGATATTATTCCTCTTCAACTGACCGCTTTGTTTTCTATGCAAAAACCACTTCGCCACAGAAGACTCGATATTATTGGCATAGCAAGTTCTGCTCTTCTCCTTTCAAAACTTGCTAAAAGCTGTATTTAAAAGAACAGATTGGCCGGGGTAATTCACACCCTTCAATGCCAGCTTAATGTTTAGGTTAGTGGGAATCACAGAGGAATTAGGGATGGAAACTTCTTTGCTGGTGGTAGAAGCGGTCTGGTGAATTTTTAGAGAGAAGAGGCCGTCGATGTTTGAATGTAGAAAATTGTTCTGGCTGCAGCCTGCATTATGGACTTGTTGGTGTGTGTAGCTCCCAGTGTTCTGACAGCGTGACGTTTTGGGGAAGCATGTGATTCAGCAGCTACCAGTGGGCTTCGTGCGGCGGAGATTTTGTGGCTGTTAGCGGAGTTGATAACAGAGGGTCGTTAAGAGAAGCCTGCATGCAGTAGGCAAAGGAGTAATGTTTGCCGGCGGGGGACGTGCGGCGATTAACCTGTGCGGTAGTGAAAAGGACTTAAAGAGAAGGAAGTGTGCGGATGCGGAAAGAATGGAATAATTGTGGTAGGTTGCCGGCTGAGTAGTTTGGTGAATGTTTGGTGTGGGTCCGGCGCTGCCGATTGGATGGTGCTGCTGCAGTGTGAGTCAGATAAAAAAAAAAAAAAAACCAGGAGTAGGATCCAATGGGACTAACTGGCATGTATAGACGCGTGTAATGCAAAAGGGCTGTTTTTGGTCACATCTCTCACTTATGGCCATACCACCCTGAACACGCCCGATCTCCTCTGATCTTGGAAGCTAAGCAAGGTAGAGTCTGGTTAGTACTTGGATGGGAGACCACCTGGGAATACCAGGTGCTGTAAGCTTTTCTCACTTTTACTTTATACAGGGGGCACTCCACTTCACGATTAATTTAAATCTATCACTCCCCTTACATTTTACTATTTTATATATGTATTTTTTTTCTCTCATTCATAAAGCCAGCTTTTAGAAACCGTTTTACTCTAAATACTTCCTGGTAATTCTAGGTGCTGTAAGCTTTTCGTGCCTTTATTCCACCAGGGCGCGATCTTCTCACAAACTTGAAGACTGTCACTCCCCATTCACGTTTTACAACTTATTGTTAATGATAAAGAGACAGCTTTTTACACACAGTTTTAAACAAAGTACTGATATTATTCCTCTTCAACTGACCGCTTTGTTTTCTATGCAAAAACCACTTCGCCACAGAAGACTCGATATTATTGGCATAGCAAGTTCTGCTCTTCTCCTTTCAAAACTTGCTAAAAGCTGTATTTAAAAGAACAGATTGGCCGGGGTAATTCACACCCTTCAATGCCAGCTTAATGTTTAGGTTAGTGGGAATCACAGAGGAATTCGGGATGGAAACTTCTTTGCTGGTGGTAGAAGCGGTCTGGTGAATTTTTAGAGAGAAGAGGCCGTCGATGTTTGAATGTAGAAAATTGTTCTGGCTGCAGCCTGCAGTATGGACTTGTTGGTGTGTGTAGCTCCCAGTGTTCTGACAGCGCGACGTTTTGGGGAAGCATGTGATTCAGCAGCTACCAGTGGGCTTCGTGCGGCAGAGATTTTGTGGCTGTTAGTGGAGTTGATAACAGAGGGTCGTTAAGAGAAGCCTGCATGCAGTAGGCAAAGGAGTAATGTTTGCCGGCGGGGGACGTGCGGCGATTAACCTGTGCGGTAGTGAAAAGGAGTTAAAAAGAAGGAAGTGTGCGGATGCGGAAAGAATGGAATAATTGTGGTAGGCTGCCGGCTGAGTAGTTTGGTGAATGTTTGGTGTGGGTCCGGCGCTGCCGATTGGATGGTGGGGCTGCAGTGTGAGTCAGATAAAAAAAAAAAAAAAGAACATTAGTAGGATCCAATGGGACCAACTGGCATGTATAGACGCGTGTAATGCAAAAGGGCTGTTTTTGGCAGCGTCTCTCGTTTACGGCCATACCACCCTGAACACGCCTGATCTCGTCTGATCTCGGAAGCTAAGCAGGGTAGGGTCTGGTTAGTACTTGGATGGGAGACCACCTGGGAATACCAGGTGCTGTAAGCTTTTCTCACTTTTACTTTATACAGGGGGCGCTCCACTTCACGATTAATTTAAATCTATCACTCCCCTTCCATTTTACTATTTTATATATATTTTTTTTTTCTCTCTTTCATAAAGCCAGCTTTTAGAAACCGTTTTACTCTAAATACTTCCTGGTAATTCTAGGTGCTGTAAGCTGTTCGTGCCTTTATTCCACCAGGGCGTGATCTTCTCACAAACTTGAAGACTGTCACTCCCCATTCACGTTTTACAACTTATTGTTAATGATAAAGAGACAGCTTTTTACACACAGTTTTAAACAAAGTACTGATATTATTCCTCTTCAACTGACCGCTTTGATTTCTATGCAAAAACCACTTCGCCACAGAAGACTCGATATTATTGGCATAGCAAGTTCTGCTCTTCTCCTTTCAAAACTTGCTAAAAGCTGTATTTAAAAGAACAGATTGGCCGGGGTAATTCACACCCTTCAATGCCAGCTTAATGTTTAGGTTAGTGGGAATCACAGAGGAATTAGGGATGGAAACTTCTTTGCTGGTGGTAGAAGCGGTCTGGTGAATTTTTAGAGAGAAGAGGCCGTCGATGTTTGAATGTAGAAAATTGTTCTGGCTGCAGCCTGCAGTATGGACTTGTTGGTGTGTGTAGCTCCCAGTGTTCTGACAGCGCGACGTTTTGGGGAAGCATGTGATTCAGCAGCTACCAGTGGGCTTCGTGCGGCGGAGATTTTGTGGCTGTTAGCGGAGTTGATAACAGAGGGTCGTTAAGAGAAGCCTGCATGCAGTAGGCAAAGGAGTAATGTTTGCCGGCGGGGGACGTGCGGCGATTAACCTGTGCGGTAGTGAAAAGGAGTTAAAAAGAAAGAAGTGTGCGGATGCGGAAAGAATGGAATAATTGTGGTAGGCTGCCGGCTGAGTAGTTTGGTGAATGTTTGGTGTGGGTCCGGCGCTGCCGATTGGATGGTGGGGCTGCAGTGTGAGTCAGATAAAAAAAAAAAAAGAACATTAGTAGGATCCAATGGGACCAACTGGCATGTATAGAGGCGTGTAATGCAAAAGGGCTGTTTTTGGTCGCATCTCTCGCTTATGGCCATACCACCCTGAACACGCCCGATATCGTCTGATCTCGGAAGCTAAGCAGGGTAGGGTCTGGTTAGTACTTGGATGGGAGACCACCTGGGAATACCAGGTGCTGTAAGCTTTTCTCACTTTTACTTTATACAGGGGGCGCTCCACTTCACGATTAATTTAAATCTATCACTCCCCTTCCATTTTACTATTTTATATATATTTTTTTTTTCTCTCTTTCATAAAGCCAGCTTTTAGAAACCGTTTTACTCTAAATACTTCCTGGTAATTCTAGGTGCTGTAAGCTGTTCGTGCCTTTATTCCACCAGGGCGTGATCTTCTCACAAACTTGAAGACTGTCACTCCCCATTCACGTTTTACAACTTATTGTTAATGATAAAGAGACAGCTTTTTACACACAGTTTTAAACAAAGTACTGATATTATTCCTCTTCAACTGACCGCTTTGATTTCTATGCAAAAACCACTTCGCCACAGAAGACTCGATATTATTGGCATAGCAAGTTCTGCTCTTCTCCTTTCAAAACTTGCTAAAAGCTGTATTTAAAAGAACAGATTGGCCGGGGTAATTCACACCCTTCAATGCCAGCTTAATGTTTAGGTTAGTGGGAATCACAGAGGAATTAGGGATGGAAACTTCTTTGCTGGTGGTAGAAGCGGTCTGGTGAATTTTTAGAGAGAAGAGGCCGTCGATGTTTGAATGTAGAAAATTGTTCTGGCTGCAGCCTGCAGTATGGACTTGTTGGTGTGTGTAGCTCCCAGTGTTCTGACAGCGCGACGTTTTGGGGAAGCATGTGATTCAGCAGCTACCAGTGGGCTTCGTGCGGCGGAGATTTTGTGGCTGTTAGCGGAGTTGATAACAGAGGGTCGTTAAGAGAAGCCTGCATGCAGTAGGCAAAGGAGTAATGTTTGCCGGCGGGGGACGTGCGGCGATTAACCTGTGCGGTAGTGAAAAGGAGTTAAAAAGAAAGAAGTGTGCGGATGCGGAAAGAATGGAATAATTGTGGTAGGCTGCCGGCTGAGTAGTTTGGTGAATGTTTGGTGTGGGTCCGGCGCTGCCGATTGGATGGTGGGGCTGCAGTGTGAGTCAGATAAAAAAAAAAAAAGAACATTAGTAGGATCCAATGGGACCAA
>NC_064534.1:38949456-38954456 GCF_023856365.1 Brienomyrus brachyistius
ACAGCGCGAAGTTTTGGGGAAGCATGTGATTCAGCAGCTACCAGTGGGCTTCGTGCGGCGGAGATTTTGTGGCTGTTAGCAGAGTTGATAACAGAGGGTCGTTAAGAGAAGCCTGCATGCAGTAGGCAAAGGAGTAATGTTTGCCGGCGGGGGACGTGCGGCGATTAACCTGTGCGGTAGTGAAAAGGAGTTAAAAAGAAGGAAGTGTGCGGATGCGGAAAGAATGGAATAATTGTGGTAGGCTGCCGGCTGAGTAGTTTGGTGAATGTTTGGTGTGGGTCCGGCGCTGCCGATTGGATGGTGGGGCTGCAGTGTGAGTCAGATAAAAAAAAAAAAAAAGAACATTAGTACTATCCAATGGGACCAACTGGCATGTATAGAGGCGTGTAATGCAAAAGGGCTGTTTTTGGTAGCATATCTCGCTTACGGCCATACCACCCTGAACACGCCTGATCTCGTCTGATCTCGGAAGCTAAGCAGCGTAGGGTCTGGTTAGTACTTGGATGGGAGACCACCTAGGAATACCAGGTGCTGTAAGCTTTTCTCACTTTTACTTTATACAGGGGGCGCTCCACTTCACGATTAATTTAAATCTATCACTCCCCTTCCATTTTACTATTTTATATATATATTTTTTTTTTCTCTGATTCATAAAGGCAGCTTTTAGAAACCGTTTTACTCTAAATACTTCCTGGTAATTCAAGGTGCTGTAAGCTGTTCGTGCCTTTATTCCACCAGGGCGCGATCTTCTCACAAACTTGAAGACTGTCACTCCCCATTCACGTTTTACAACTTATTGTTAATGATAAAGAGACAGCTTTTTACACACAGTTTTAAACAAAGTACTGATATTATTCCTCTTCAACTGACCGCTTTGTTTTCTATGCAAAAACCACTTCGCCACAGAAGACTCGATATTATTGGCATAGCAAGTTCTGCTCTTCTCCTTTCAAAACTTGCTAAAAGCTGTATTTAAAAGAACAGATTGGCCGGGGTAATTCACACCCTTCTATGCCAGCTTAATGTTTAGGTTAGTGGGAATCACAGAGGAATTAGGGATGGAAACTTCTTTGCTGGTGGTAGAAGCGGTCTGCTGAATTTTTAGAGAGAAGAGGCTGTCGGTGTTTGAATGTAGAAAATTGTTCTGGCTGCAGCCTGCAGTATGGACTTGTTGGTGTGTGTAGCTCCCAGTGTTCTGACAGCGCGACGTTTTGGGGAAGCATGTGATTCAGCAGCTACCAGTGGGCTTCGTGCGGCGGAGATTTTGTGGCTGTTAGCGGAGTTGATAACAGAGGGTCGTTAAGAGAAGCCTGCATGCAGTAGGCAAAGGAGTAATGTTTGCCGGCGGGGGACGTGCGGCGATTAACCTGTGCGGTAGTGAAAAGGAGTTAAAGAGAAGGAAGTGTGCGGATGCGGAAAGAATGGAATAATTGAGGTAGGCTGCCGGCTGAGTAGTTTGGTGAATGTTTGGTGTGGGTCCGGCGCTGCCGATTGGATGGTGGTGCTGCAGTGTGAGTCAGATAAAAAAAAAAAAAAAAACCAGGAGTAGGATCCAATGGGACTAACTGGCATGTATAGACGCGTGTAATGCAAAAGGGCTGTTTTTGGTAGCGTCTCTCGCTTATGGCCATACCACCCTGAACACGCCCGATCTCATCCGATCTCGGAAGCCAAGCAGGGTAGGGTCTGGTTAGTACTTGGATGGGAGACCTCCTGGGAATACCAGGTGCTGTAAGCTTTTCTCACTTTTTCTTTATACAGGGGGCGCTCCACTTCACGATTAATTTAAATCTATCACTCCCCTTCCATTTTACTATTTTATATATATATATATTTTTCTCTCATTCATAAAGGTAGCTTTTACACACCGTTTTACTCTAAATACTTCCTGGTAATTCAAGGTGCTGTAAGCTGTTCGTGCCTTTATTCCACCAGGGCGCGATCTTCTCACAAACTTGAAGACTGTCACTCCCCATTCACGTTTTACAACTTATTGTTAATGATAAAGAGACAGCTTTTTACACAAAGTTTTAAACAAAGTACTGATATTATTCCTCTTCAACTGACCGCTTTGTTTTCTATGCAAAAACCACTTCGCCACAGAAGACTCGATATTATTGGCATAGCAAGTTCTGCTCTTCTCCTTTCAAAACTTGCTAAAAGCTGTATTTAAAAGAACAGATTGGCCGGGGTAATTCACACCCTTCAATGCCAGCTTAATGTTTAGGTTAGTGGGAATCACAGAGGAATTAGGGATGGAAACTTCTTTGCTGGTGGTAGAAGCGGTCTGGTGAATTTTTAGAGAGAAGAGGCCGTCGATGTTTGAATGTAGAAAATTGTTCTGGCTGCAGCCTGCAGTATGGACTTGTTGGTGTGTGTAGCTCCCAGTGTTCTGACAGCGCGACGTTTTGGGGAAGCATGTGATTCAGCAGCTACCAGTGGGCTTCGTGCGGCGGAGATTTTGTGGCTGTTAGCGGAGTTGATAACAGAGGGTCGTTAAGAGAAGCCTGCATGCAGTAGGCAAAGGAGTAATGTTTGCCGACGGAGGACGTGCGGCGATTAACCTGTGCGGTAGTGAAAAGGAGTTAAAAAGAAGGAAGTGTGCGGATGCGGAAAGAATGGAATAATTGTGGTAGGCTGCCGGCTGAGTAGTTTGGTGAATGTTTGGTGTGGGTCCGGCGCTGCCGATTGGATGGTGGGGCTGCAGTGTGAGTCAGATAAAAAAAAAAAAAAACCAGGAGTAGGATCCAATGGGACTAACTGGCATGTATAGAGGCGTGTAATGCAAAAGGGCTGTTTTTGGTAGCATATCTCGCTTACGGCCATACCACCCTGAACACGCCTGATCTCGTCTGATCTCGGAAGCTAAGCAGGGTAGGGTCTGGTTAGTACTTGGATGAGAGACCGCCTGGGAATACCAGGTGCTGTAAGCTTTTCTCACTTTTACTTTAAACGGGGGGCGCTCCACTTCACGATTAATTTAAATCTATCACTCCCCTTCCATTTTACTATTTTATATATATATATTTTTTTTTTCTCTCATTCATAAAGGCAGCTTTTAGAAACCGTTTTACTCTAAATACTTCCTGGTAATTCTAGGTGCTGTAAGCTGTTCGTGCCTTTATTCCACCAGGGCGCGATCTTCTCACAAACTTGAAGACTGTCACTCCCCATTCACGTTTTACAACTTATTGTTAATGATAAAGAGACAGCTTTTTACACACAGTTTTAAACAAAGTACTGATATTATTCCTCTTCAACTGACCGCTTTGTTTTCTATGCAAAAACCACTTCGCCACAGAAGACTCGATATTATTGGCATAGCAAGTTCTGCTCTTCTCCTTTCAAAACTTGCTAAAAGCTGTATTTAAAAGAACAGATTGGCCGGGGTAATTCACACCCTTCAATGCCAGCTTAATGTTTAGGTTAGTGGGAATCACAGAGGAATTAGGGATGGAAACTTCTTTGCTGGTGGTAGAAGCGGTCTGGTGAATTTTTAGAGAGAAGAGGCCGTCGATGTTTGAATGTAGAAAATTGTTCTGGCTGCAGCCTGCAGTATGGACTTGTTGGTGTGTGTAGCTCCCAGTGTTCTGACAGCGCGACGTTTTGGGGAAGCATGTGATTCAGCAGCTACCAGTGGGCTTCGTGCGGCGGAGATTTTGTGGCTGTTAGCGGAGTTGATAACAGAGGGTCGTTAAGAGAAGCCTGCATGCAGTAGGCAAAGGAGTAATGTTTGCCGACGGAGGACGTTCGGCGATTAACCTGTGCGGTAGTGAAAAGGAGTTAAAAAGAAGGAAGTGTGCGGATGCGGAAAGAATGGAATAATTGTGGTAGGCTGCCGGCTGAGTAGTTTGGTGAATGTTTGGTGTGGGTCCGGCGCTGCCGATTGGATGGTGGGGCTGCAGTGTGAGTCAGATAAAAAAAAAAAAAAAACCAGGAGTAGGATCCAATGGGACTAACTGGCATGTATAGACGCGTGTAATGCAAAAGGGCTGTTTTTGGTAGCATCTCTCGCTTACGGCCATACCACCCTGAACACGCCTGATCTCGTCTGATCTCGGAAGCTAAGCAGGGTAGGGTCTGGTTAGTACTTGGATGGGAGACCGCCTGGGAATACCAGGTGCTGTAAGCTTTTCTCACTTTTACTTTAAACGGGGGGCGCTCCACTTCACGATTAATTTAAATCTATCACTCCCCTTCCATTTTACTATTTTATATATATATATTTTTTTTTTCTCTCATTCATAAAGGCAGCTTTTAGAAACCGTTTTACTCTAAATACTTCCTGGTAATTCAAGGTGCTGTAAGCTGTTCGTGCCTTTATTCCACCAGGGCGCGATCTTCTCACAAACTTGAAGACTGTCACTCCCCATTCACGTTTTACAACTTATTGTTAATGATAAAGAGACAGCTTTTTACACACAGTTTTAAACAAAGTACTGATATTATTCCTCTTCAACTGACCGCTTTGTTTTCTATGCAAAAACCACTTCGCCACAGAAGACTCGATATTATTGGCATAGCAAGTTCTGCTCTTCTCCTTTCAAAACTTGCTAAAAGCTGTATTTAAAAGAACAGATTGGCCGGGGTAATTCACACCCTTCAATGCCAGCTTAATGTTTAGGTTAGTGGGAGTCACAGAGGAATTAGGGATGGAAACTTCTTTGCTGGTGGTAGAAGCGGTCTGGTGAATTTTTAGAGAGAAGAGGCCGTCGATGTTTGAATGTAGAAAATTGTTCTGGCTGCAGCCTGCAGTATGGACTTGTTGGTGTGTGTAGCTCCCAGTGTTCTGACAGCGCGACGTTTTGGGGAAGCATGTGATTCAGCAGCTACCAGTGGGCTTCGTGCGGCGGAGATTTTGTGGCTGTTAGCGGAGTTGATAACAGAGGGTCGTTAAGAGAAGCCTGCATGCAGTAGGCAAAGGAGTAATGTTTGCCGGCGGGGGACGTGCGGCGATTAACCTGTGCGGTAGTGAAAAGGAGTTAAAAAGAAGGAAGTGT
>NC_064534.1:38959456-39061956 GCF_023856365.1 Brienomyrus brachyistius
ATACCACCCTGAACACGCCCGATATCGTCTGATCTCGGAAGCTAAGCAGGGTAGGTTCTGGTTAGTACTTGGATGGGAGACCACCTGGGAATACCAGGTGCTGTAAGCTTTTCTCACTTTTACTTTATACAGGGGGCGCTCCACTTCACGATTAATTTAAATCTATCACTCCCCTTCCATTTTACTATTTTATATATATTTTTATTTTTCTTTCATTCATAAAGGCAGCTTTTACACACCGTTTTACTCTAAATACTTCCTGGTAATTCTAGGTGCTGTAAGCTGTTCGTGCCTTTATTCCACCAGGGCGCGATCTTCTCACAAACTTGAAGACTGTCACTCCCCATTCACGTTTTACAACTTATTGTTAATGATAAAGAGACAGCTTTTTACACACAGTTTTAAACAAAGTACTGATATTATTCCTCTTCAACTGACCGCTTTGTTTTCTATGCAAAAAGCACGTCGCCACATAAGACTCGATATTATTGGCATAGCAAGTTCTGCTCTTCTCCTTTCAAAACTTGCTAAAAGCTGTATTTAAAAGAACAGATTGGCCGGGGTAATTCACACCCTTCAATGCCAGCTTAATGTTTGGGTTAGTGGGAATCACAGAGGAATTAGGGATGGAAACTTCTTTGCTGGTGGTAGAAGCGGTCTGGTGAATTTTTAGAGAGAAGAGGCCGTCGATGTTTGAATGTAGAAAATTGTTCTGGCTGCAGCCTGCAGTATGGACTTGTTGGTGTGTGTAGCTCCCAGTGTTCTGACAGCGCGACGTTTTGGGGAAGCATGTGATTCAGCAGCTACCAGTGGGCTTCGTGCGGCGGAGATTTTGTGGCTGTTAGCGGAGTTGATAACAGAGGGTCGTTAAGAGAAGCCTGCATGCAGTAGGCAAAGGAGTAATGTTTGCCGGCGGGGGACGTGCGGCGATTAACCTGTGCGGTAGTGAAAAGGAGTTAAAAAGAAGGAAGTGTGCGGATGCGGAAAGAATGGAATAATTGTGGTAGGCTGCCGGCTGAGTAGTTTGGTGAATGTTTGGTGTGGGTCCGGCGCTGCCGATTGGATGGTGGTGCTGCAGTGTGAGTCAGATAAAAAAAAAAAAAAGCAGGAGTAGGATCCAATGGGACTAACTGGCATGTATAGACGCGTGTAATGCAAAAGGGCTGTTTTTGGTAGCATCTTTCGCTTACGGCCATACCACCCTGAACACGCCCGATCTCGTCTGATCTCGGAAGCTAAGGAGGGTAGGTTCTGGTTAGTACTTCGATGGGAGACCACCTGGGAATACCAGGTGCTGTAAGCTTTTCTCACTTTTACTTTATACAGGGGGCGCTCCACTTCACGATTAATTTAAATCTATCACTCCCCTTCCATTTTACTATTTTATATATATATTTTTTTTTCTCTCATTCATAAAGGCAGCTTTTACACACCGTTTTACTCTAAATACTTCCTGGTAATTCTAGGTGCTGTAAGCTGTCCGTGCCTTTATTCCACCAGGGCGCGATCTTCTCACAAACTTGAAGACTGTCACTCCCCATTCACGTTTTACAACTTATTGTTAATGATAAAGAGACAGCTTTTTACACACAGTTTTAAACAAAGTACTGATATTATTCCTCTTCAACTGACCGCTTTGTTTTCTATGCAAAAACCACTTCGCCACAGAAGACTCGATATTATTGGCATAGCAAGTTCTGCTCTTCTCCTTTCAAAACTTGCTAAAAGCTGTATTTAAAAGAACAGATTGGCCGGGGTAATTCACACCCTTCAATGCCAGCTTAATGTTTAGGTTAGTGGGAATCACAGAGGAATTAGGGATGGAAACTTCTTTGCTGGTGGTAGAAGCGGTCTGGTGAATTTTTAGAGAGAAGAGGCCGTCGATGTTTGAATGTAGAAAATAGGTCTGGCTGCAGCCTGCAGTATGGACTTGTTGGTGTGTGTAGCTCCCAGTGTTCTGACAGCGCGACGTTTTGGGGAAGCATGTGATTCAGCAGCTACCAGTGGGCTTCGTGCGGCGGAGATTTTGTGGCTGTTAGCGGAGTTGATAACAGAGGGTCGTTAAGAGAAGCCTGCATGAGGTAGGCAAAGGAGTAATGTTTGCCGTCGGGGGACGTGCGGCGATTAACCTGTGCGGTAGTGAAAAGGAGTTAAAAAGAAGGAAGTGTGCGGATGCGGAAAGAATGGAATAATTGTGGTAGGCTGCCGGCTGAGTAGTTTGGTGAATGTTTGGTGTGGGTCCGGCGCTGCCGATTGGATGGTGGTGCTGCAGTGTGAGTCAGATAAAAAAAAAAAAAAACCAGGAGTAGGATCCAATAGGACTAACTGGCATGTATAGACGCGTGTAATGCAAAAGGGCTGTTTTTGGTCGCGTCTCTCGCTTATGGCCATACCACCCTGAACACGCCCGATATCGTCTGATCTCGGAAGCTAAGCAGGGTAGGTTCTGGTTAGTACTTGGATGGGAGACCACCTGGGAATACCAGGTGCTGTAAGCTTTTCTCACTTTTACTTTATACAGGGGGCGCTCCACTTCACGATTAATTTAAATCTATCACTCCCCTTCCATTTTACTATTTTATATATATATTTTTTTTTCTCTCATTCATAAAGGCAGCTTTTACACACCGTTTTACTCTAAATACTTCCTGGTAATTCTAGGTGCTGTAAGCTGTCCGTGCCTTTATTCCACCAGGGCGCGATCTTCTCACAAACTTGAAGACTGTCACTCCCCATTCACGTTTTACAACTTATTGTTAATGATAAAGAGACAGCTTTTTACACACAGTTTTAAACAAAGTACTGATATTATTCCTCTTCAACTGACCGCTTTGTTTTCTATGCAAAAACCACTTCGCCACAGAAGACTCGATATTATTGGCATAGCAAGTTCTGCTCTTCTCCTTTCAAAACTTGCTAAAAGCTGTATTTAAAAGAACAGATTGGCCGGGGTAATTCACACCCTTCAATGCCAGCTTAATGTTTAGGTTAGTGGGAATCACAGAGGAATTAGGGATGGAAACTTCTTTGCTGGTGGTAGAAGCGGTCTGGTGAATTTTTAGAGAGAAGAGGCCGTCGATGTTTGAATGTAGAAAATTGTTCTGGCTGCAGCCTGCAGTATGGACTTGTTGGTGTGTGTAGCTCCCAGTGTTCTGACAGCGCGACGTTTTGGGGAAGCATGTGATTCAGCAGCTACCAGTGGGCTTCGTGCGGCGGAGATTTTGTGGCTGTTAGCGGAGTTGATAACAGAGGGTCGTTAAGAGAAGCCTGCATGAGGTAGGCAAAGGAGTAATGTTTGCCGTCGGGGGACGTGCGGCGATTAACCTGTGCGGTAGTGAAAAGGAGTTAAAAAGAAGGAAGTGTGCGGATGCGGAAAGAATGGAATAATTGTGGTAGGCTGCCGGCTGAGTAGTTTGGTGAATGTTTGGTGTGGGTCCGGCGCTGCCGATTGGATGGTGGTGCTGCAGTGTGAGTCAGATAAAAAAAAAAAAAAAACCAGGAGTAGGATCCAATGGGACTAACTGGCATGTATAGACGCGTGTAATGCAAAAGGGCTGTTTTTTGTCGCGTCTCTCGCTTATGGCCATACCACCCTGAACACGCCCGATATCGTCTGATCTCGGAAGCTAAGCAGGGTAGGTTCTGGTTAGTACTTGGATGGGAGACCACCTGGGAATACCAGGTGCTGTAAGCTTTTCTCACTTTTACTTTATACAGGGGGCGCTCCACTTCACGATTAATTTAAATCTATCACTCCCCTTCCATTTTACTATTTTATATATATATTTTTTTTTCTCTCATTCATAAAGGCAGCTTTTACACACCGTTTTACTCTAAATACTTCCTGGTAATTCTAGGTGCTGTAAGCTGTCCGTGCCTTTATTCCACCAGGGCGCGATCTTCTCACAAACTTGAAGACTGTCACTCCCCATTCACGTTTTACAACTTATTGTTAATGATAAAGAGACAGCTTTTTACACACAGTTTTAAACAAAGTACTGATATTATTCCTCTTCAACTGACCGCTTTGTTTTCTATGCAAAAACCACTTCGCCACAGAAGACTCGATATTATTGGCATAGCAAGTTCTGCTCTTCTCCTTTCAAAACTTGCTAAAAGCTGTATTTAAAAGAACAGATTGGCCGGGGTAATTCACACCCTTCAATGCCAGCTTAATGTTTAGGTTAGTGGGAATCACAGAGGAATTAGGGATGGAAACTTCTTTGCTGGTGGTAGAAGCGGTCTGGTGAATTTTTAGAGAGAAGAGGCCGTCGATGTTTGAATGTAGAAAATTGTTCTGGCTGCAGCCTGCAGTATGGACTTGTTGGTGTGTGTAGCTCCCAGTGTTCTGACAGCGCGACGTTTTGGGGAAGCATGTGATTCAGCAGCTACCAGTGGGCTTCGTGCGGCGGAGATTTTGTGGCTGTTAGCGGAGTTGATAACAGAGGGTCGTTAAGAGAAGCCTGCATGCGGTAGGCAAAGGAGTAATGTTTGCCGGCGGGGGACGTGCGGCGATTAACCTGTGCGGTAGTGAAAAGGAGTTAAAAAGAAGGAAGTGTGCGTGTGCGGAAAGAATGGAATAATTGTGGTAGGCTGCCGGCTGAGTAGTTTGGTGAATGTTTGGTGTGGGTCCGGCGCTGCCGATTGGATGGTGGTGCTGCAGTGTGAGTCAGAAAAAAAAAAAAAAAAAACCAGGAGTAGGATCCAATGGGACTAACTGGCATGTATAGACGCGTGTAATGCAAAAGGGCTGTTTTTGGTCACGTCTCTTGCTTATGGCCATACCACCCTGAACACGCCCGATCTCATCTGATCTCGGAAGCTAAGCAGGGTAGGTTCTGGTTAGTACTTGGATGGGAGACCACCTGGGAATACCAGGTGCTGTAAGCTTTTCTCACTTTTACTTTATACAGGGGGCGCTCCACTTCACGATTAATTTAAATCTATCACTCCCCTTCCATTTTACTATTTTATATATATATTTTTTTTTCTCTCATTCATAAAGGCAGCTTTTACACACCGTTTTACTCTAAATACTTCCTGGTAATTCTAGGTGCTGTAAGCTGTCCGTGCCTTTATTCCACCAGGGCGCGATCTTCTCACAAACTTGAAGACTGTCACTCCCCATTCACGTTTTACAACTTATTGTTAATGATAAAGAGACAGCTTTTTACACACAGTTTTAAACAAAGTACTGATATTATTCCTCTTCAACTGACCGCTTTGTTTTCTATGCAAAAACCACTTCGCCACAGAAGACTCGATATTATTGGCATAGCAAGTTCTGCTCTTCTCCTTTCAAAACTTGCTAAAAGCTGTATTTAAAAGAACAGATTGGCCGGGGTAATTCACACCCTTCAATGCCAGCTTAATGTTTAGGTTAGTGGGAATCACAGAGGAATTAGGGATGGAAACTTCTTTGCTGGTGGTAGAAGCGGTCTGGTGAATTTTTAGAGAGAAGAGGCCGTCGATGTTTGAATGTAGAAAATTGTTCTGGCTGCAGCCTGCAGTATGGACTTGTTGGTGTGTGTAGCTCCCAGTGTTCTGACAGCGCGACGTTTTGGGGAAGCATGTGATTCAGCAGCTACCAGTGGGCTTCGTGCGGCGGAGATTTTGTGGCTGTTAGCGGAGTTGATAACAGAGGGTCGTTAAGAGAAGCCTGCATGCGGTAGGCAAAGGAGTAATGTTTGCCGGCGGGGGACGTGCGGCGATTAACCTGTGCGGTAGTGAAAAGGATTTAAAAATAAGGAAGTGTGCGTGTGCGGAAAGAATGGAATAATTGTGGTAGGCTGCCGGCTGAGTAGTTTGGTGAATGTTTGGTGTGGGTCCGGCGCTGCCGATTGGATGGTGGTGCTGCAGTGTGAGTCAGAAAAAAAAAAAAAAAAAACCAGGAGTAGGATCCAATGGGACTAACTGGCATGTATAGACGCGTGTAATGCAAAAGGGCTGTTTTTGGTCACGTCTCTTGCTTATGGCCATACCACCCTGAACACGCCCGATCTCATCTGATCTCGGAAGCCAAGCAGGGTAGGGTCTGGTTAGTACTTGGATGGGAGACCTCCTGGGAATACCAGGTGCTGTAAGCTTTTCTCACTTTTACTTTATACAGGGGGCGCTCCACTTCACGATTAATTTCAATCTATCACTCCCCTTCCATTTTACTATTTTATATATATATATTTTTTTTCTCTCATTCATAAAGGCAGCTTTTACACACCGTTTTACTCTAAATACTTCCTGGTAATTCTAGGTGCTGTAAGCTGTCCGTGCCTTTATTCCACCAGGGCGCGATCTTCTCACAAACTTGAAGACTGTCACTCCCCATTCACGTTTTACAACTTATTGTTAATGATAAAGAGACAGCTTTTTACACACAGTTTTAAACAAAGTACTGATATTATTCCTCTTCAACTGACCGCTTTGTTTTCTATGCAAAAAGCACTTCGCCACAGAAGACTCGATATTATTGGCATAGCAAGTTCTGCTCTTCTCCTTTCAAAACTTGCTAAAAGCTGTATTTAAAAGAACAGATTGGCCGGGGTAATTCACACCCTTCAATGCCAGCTTAATGTTTAGGTTAGTGGGAATCACAGAGGAATTAGGGATGGAAACTTCTTTGCTGGTGGTAGAAGCGGTCTGGTGAATTTTTAGAGAGAAGAGGCCGTCGATGTTTGAATGTAGAAAATTGTTCTGGCTGCAGCCTGCAGTATGGACTTGTTGGTGTGTGTAGCTCCCAGTGTTCTGACAGCGCGACGTTTTGGGGAAGCATGTGATTCAGCAGCTACCAGTGGGCTTCGTGCGGCGGAGATTTTGTGGCTGTTAGCGGAGTTGATAACAGAGGGTCGTTAAGAGAAGCCTGCATGCGGTAGGCAAAGGAGTAATGTTTGCCGGCGGGGGACGTGCGGCGATTAACCTGTGCGGTAGTGAAAAGGAGTTAAAAAGAAGGAAGTGTGCGTATGCGGAAAGAATGGAATAATTGTGGTAGGCTGCCGGCTGAGTAGTTTGGTGAATGTTTGGTGTGGGTCCGGCGCTGCCGATTGGATGGTGGTGCTGCAGTGTGAGTCAGATAAAAAAAAAAAAAACCAGGAGTAGGATCCAATGGGACTAACTGGCATGTATAGACGCGTGTAATGCAAAAGGACTGTTTTTGGTCACGTCTCTCGCTTATGGCCATACCACCCTGAACACGCCCGATATCGTCTGATCTCGGAAGCTAAGCAGGGTAGGTTCTGGTTAGTACTTGGATGGGAGACCACCTGGGAATACCAGGTGCTGTAAGCTTTTCTCACTTTTACTTTATACAGGGGGCGCTCCACTTCACGATTAATTTCAATCTATCACTCCCCTTCCATTTTACTATTTTATATATATATTTTTTTTTTCTCTCATTCATAAAGGCAGCTTTTACACACCGTTTTACTCTAAATACTTCCTGGTAATTCTAGGTGCTGTAAGCTGTCCGTGCCTTTATTCCACCAGGGCGCGATCTTCTCACAAACTTGAAGACTGTCACTCCCCATTCACGTTTTACAACTTATTGTTAATGATAAAGAGACAGCTTTTTACACACAGTTTTAAACAAAGTACTGATATTATTCCTCTTCAACTGACCGCTTTGTTTTCTATGCAAAAAGCACTTCGCCACAGAAGACTCGATATTATTGGCATAGCAAGTTCTGCTCTTCTCCTTTCAAAACTTGCTAAAAGCTGTATTTAAAAGAACAGATTGGCCGGGGTAATTCACACCCTTCAATGCCAGCTTAATGTTTAGGTTAGTGGGAATCACAGAGGAATTAGGGATGGAAACTTCTTTGCTGGTGGTAGAAGCGGTCTGGTGAATTTTTAGAGAGAAGAGGCCGTCGATGTTTGAATGTAGAAAATTGTTCTGGCTGCAGCCTGCAGTATGGACTTGTTGGTGTGTGTAGCTCCCAGTGTTCTGACAGCGCGACGTTTTGGGGAAGCATGTGATTCAGCAGCTACCAGTGGGCTTCGTGCGGCGGAGATTTTGTGGCTGTTAGCGGAGTTGATAACAGAGGGTCGTTAAGAGAAGCCTGCATGCGGTAGGCAAAGGAGTAATGTTTGCCGGCGGGGGACGTGCGGCGATTAACCTGTGCGGTAGTGAAAAGGAGTTAAAAAGAAGGAAGTGTGCGTATGCGGAAAGAATGGAATAATTGTGGTAGGCTGCCGGCTGAGTAGTTTGGTGAATGTTTGGTGTGGGTCCGGCGCTGCCGATTGGATGGTGGTGCTGCAGTGTGAGTCAGAAAAAAAAAAAAAAAAAACCAGGAGTAGGATCCAATGGGACTAACTGGCATGTATAGACGCGTGTAATGCAAAAGGGCTGTTTTTGGTCGCGTCTCTTGCTTATGGCCATACCACCCTGAACACGCCCGATCTCATCTGATCTCGGAAGCCAAGCAGGGTAGGGTCTGGTTAGTACTTGGATGGGAGACCGACTGGGAATACCAGGTGCTGTAAGCTTTTCTCACTTTTACTTTATACAGGGGGCGCTCCACTTCACGATTTATTTAAATCTATCACTCCCCTTCCATTTTACTATTTTATATATATATTTTTTTTTCTCTCATTCATAAAGGCAGCTTTTACACACCGTTTTACTCTAAATACTTCCTGGTAATTCTAGGTGCTGTAAGCTGTCCGTGCCTTTATTCCACCAGGGCGCGATCTTCTCACAAACTTGAAGACTGTCACTCCCCATTCACGTTTTACAACTTATTGTTAATGATAAAGAGACAGCTTTTTACACACAGTTTTAAACAAAGTACTGATATTATTCCTCTTCAACTGACCGCTTTGTTTTCATTGCAAAAACCACTTCGCCACAGAAGACTCGATATTATTGGCATAGCAAGTTCTGCTCTTCTCCTTTCAAAACTTGCTAAAAGCTGTATTTAATAGAACAGATTGGCCGGGGTAATTCACACCCTTCAATGCCAGCTTAATGTTTAGGTTAGTGGGAATCACAGAGGAATTAGGGATGGAAACTTCTTTGCTGGTGGTAGAAGCGGTCTGGTGAATTTTTAGAGAGAAGAGGCCGTCGATGTTTGAATGTAGAAAATAGGTCTGGCTGCAGCCTGCAGTATGGACTTGTTGGTGTGTGTAGCTCCCAGTGTTCTGACAGCGCGACGTTTTGGGGAAGCATGTGATTCAGCAGCTACCAGTGGGCTTCGTGCGGCGGAGATTTTGTGGCTGTTAGCGGAGTTGATAACAGAGGGTCGTTAAGAGAAGCCTGCATGAGGTAGGCAAAGGAGTAATGTTTGCCGTCGGGGGACGTGCGGCGATTAACCTGTGCGGTAGTGAAAAGGAGTTAAAAAGAAGGAAGTGTGCGGATGCGGAAAGAATGGAATAATTGTGGTAGGCTGCCGGCTGAGTAGTTTGGTGAATGTTTGGTGTGGGTCCGGCGCTGCCGATTGGATGGTGGTGCTGCAGTGTGAGTCAGATAAAAAAAAAAAAAAACCAGGAGTAGGATCCAATGGGACTAACTGGCATGTATAGACGCGTGTAATGCAAAAGGGCTGTTTTTGGTCGCGTCTCTCGCTTATGGCCATACCACCCTGAACACGCCCGATATCGTCTGATCTCGGAAGCTAAGCAGGGTAGGTTCTGGTTAGTACTTGGATGGGAGACCACCTGGGAATACCAGGTGCTGTAAGCTTTTCTCACTTTTACTTTATACAGGGGGCGCTCCACTTCACGATTAATTTAAATCTATCACTCCCCTTCCATTTTACTATTTTATATATATATATTTTTTTCTCTCATTCATAAAGGCAGCTTTTACACACCGTTTTACTCTAAATACTTCCTGGTAATTCTAGGTGCTGTAAGCTGTCCGTGCCTTTATTCCACCAGGGCGCGATCTTCTCACAAACTTGAAGACTGTCACTCCCCATTCACGTTTTACAACTTATTGTTAATGATAAAGAGACAGCTTTTTACACACAGTTTTAAACAAAGTACTGATATTATTCCTCTTCAACTGACCGCTTTGTTTTCTATGCAAAAACCACTTCGCCACAGAAGACTCGATATTATTGGCATAGCAAGTTCTGCTCTTCTCCTTTCAAAACTTGCTAAAAGCTGTATTGAAAAGAACAGATTGGCCGGGGTAATTCACACCCTTCAATGCCAGCTTAATGTTTAGGTTAGTGGGAATCACAGAGGAATTAGGGATGGAAACTTCTTTGCTGGTGGTAGAAGCGGTCTGGTGAATTTTTAGAGAGAAGAGGCCGTCGATGTTTGAATGTAGAAAATTGTTCTGGCTGCAGCCTGCAGTATGGACTTGTTGGTGTGTGTAGCTCCCAGTGTTCTGACAGCGCGACGTTTTGGGGAAGCATGTGATTCAGCAGCTACCAGTGGGCTTCGTGCGGCGGAGATTTTGTGGCTGTTAGCGGAGTTGATAACAGAGGGTCGTTAAGAGAAGCCTGCATGAGGTAGGCAAAGGAGTAATGTTTGCCGTCGGGGGACGTGCGGCGATTAACCTGTGCGGTAGTGAAAAGGAGTTAAAAAGAAGGAAGTGTGCGGATGCGGAAAGAATGGAATAATTGTGGTAGGCTGCCGGCTGAGTAGTTTGGTGAATGTTTGGTGTGGGTCCGGCGCTGCCGATTGGATGGTGGTGCTGCAGTGTGAGTCAGATAAAAAAAAAAAAAAAACCAGGAGTAGGATCCAATGGGACTAACTGGCATGTATAGACGCGTGTAATGCAAAAGGACTGTTTTTGGTCACGTCTCTCGCTTATGGCCATACCACCCTGAACACGCCCGATATCGTCTGATCTCGGAAGCTAAGCAGGGTAGGTTCTGGTTAGTACTTGGATGGGAGACCACCTGGGAATACCAGGTGCTGTAAGCTTTTCTCACTTTTACTTTATACAGGGGGCGCTCCACTTCACGATTAATTTAAATCTATCACTCCCCTTCCATTTTACTATTTTATATATATATTTTTTTTTTCTCTCATTCATAAAGGCAGCTTTTACACACCGTTTTACTCTAAATACTTCCTGGTAATTCTAGGTGCTGTAAGCTGTCCGTGCCTTTATTCCACCAGGGCGCGATCTTCTCACAAACTTGAAGACTGTCACTCCCCATTCACGTTTTACAACTTATTGTTAATGATAAAGAGACAGCTTTTTACACACAGTTTTAAACAAAGTACTGATATTATTCCTATTCAACTGACCGCTTTGTTTTCTATGCAAAAACCACTTCGCCACAGAAGACTCGATATTATTGGCATAGCAAGTTCTGCTCTTCTCCTTTCAAAACTTGCTAAAAGCTGTATTTAAAAGAACAGATTGACCGGGGTAATTCACACCCTTCAATGCCAGCTTAATGTTTAGGTTAGTGGGAATCACAGAGGAATTAGGGATGGAAACTTCTTTGCTGGTGGTAGAAGCGGTCTGGTGAATTTTTAGAGAGAAGAGGCCGTCGATGTTTGAATGTAGAAAATTGTTCTGGCTGCAGCCTGCAGTATGGACTTGTTGGTGTGTGTAGCTCCCAGTGTTCTGACAGCGCGACGTTTTGGGGAAGCATGTGATTCAGCAGCTACCAGTGGGCTTCGTGCGGCGGAGATTTTGTGGCTGTTAGCGGAGTTGATAACAGAGGGTCGTTAAGAGAAGCCTGCATGCAGTAGGCAAAGGAGTAATGTTTGCCGGCGGGGGACGTGCGGCGATTAACCTGTGCGGTAGTGAAAATGAGTTAAAGAGAAGGAAGTGTGCGGATGCGGAAAGAATGGAATAATTGTGGTAGGCTGCCGGCTGAGTAGTTTGGTGAATGTTTGGTGTGGGTCCGGCGCTGCCGATTGGATGGTGGTGCTGCAGTGTGAGTCAGATAAAAAAAAAAAAAACCAGGAGTAGGATCCAATGGGACTAACTGGCATGTATAGACGCGTGTAATGCAAAAGGACTGTTTTTGGTCGCGTCTCTCGCTTATGGCCATACCACCCTGAACACGCCCGATATCGTCTGATCTCGGAAGCTAAGCAGGGTAGGTTCTGGTTAGTACTTGGATGGGAGACCACCTGGGAATACCAGGTGCTGTAAGCTTTTCTCACTTTTACTTTATACAGGGGGCGCTCCACTTCACGATTAATTTAAATCTATCACTCCCCTTCCATTTTACTATTTTATATATATATATTTTTTTTTCTCTCATTCATAAAGGCAGCTTTTACACATCGTTTTACTCTAAATACTTCCTGGTAATTCTAGGTGCTGTAAGCTGTCCGTGCCTTTATTCCACCAGGGCGCGATCTTCTCACAAACTTGAAGACTGTCACTCCCCATTCACGTTTTACAACTTATTGTTAATGATAAAGAGACAGCTTTTTACACACAGTTTTAAACAAAGTACTGATATTATTCCTCTTCAACTGACCGCTTTGTTTTCTATGCAAAAACCACTTCGCCACAGAAGACTCGATATTATTGGCATAGCAAGTTCTGCTCTTCTCCTTTCAAAACTTGCTAAAAGCTGTATTTAAAAGAACAGATTGGCCGGGGTAATTCACACCCTTCAATGCCAGCTTAATGTTTAGGTTAGTGGGAATCACAGAGGAATTAGGGATGGAAACTTCTTTGCTGGTGGTAGAAGCGGTCTGGTGAATTTTTAGAGAGAAGAGGCCGTCGATGTTTGAATGTAGAAAATTGTTCTGGCTGCAGCCTGCAGTATGGACTTGTTGGTGTGTGTAGCTCCCAGTGTTCTGACAGCGCGACGTTTTGGGGAAGCATGTGATTCAGCAGCTACCAGTGGGCTTCGTGCGGCGGAGATTTTGTGGCTGTTAGCGGAGTTGATAACAGAGGGTCGTTAAGAGAAGCCTGCATGAGGTAGGCAAAGGAGTAATGTTTGCCGTCGGGGGACGTGCGGCGATTAACCTGTGCGGTAGTGAAAAGGAGTTAAAAAGAAGGAAGTGTGCGGATGCGGAAAGAATGGAATAATTGTGGTAGGCTGCCGGCTGAGTAGTTTGGTGAATGTTTGGTGTGGGTCCGGCGCTGCCGATTGGATGGTGGTGCTGCAGTGTGAGTCAGATAAAAAAAAAAAAAAACCAGGAGTAGGATCCAATGGGACTAACTGGCATGTATAGACGCGTGTAATGCAAAAGGACTGTTTTTGGTTACGTCTCTCGCTTATGGCCATACCACCCTGAACACGCCCGATATCGTCTGATCTCGGAAGCTAAGCAAGGTAGGTTCTGGTTAGTACTTGGATGGGAGACCACCTGGGAATACCAGGTGCTGTAAGCTTTTCTCACTTTTACTTTATACAGGGGGCGCTCCACTTCACGATTAATTTAAATCTATCACTCCCCTTCCATTTTACTATTTTATATATATATATTTTTTTTTCTCTCATTCATAAAGGCAGCTTTTACACACCGTTTTACTCTAAATACTTCCTGGTAATTCTAGGTGCTGTAAGCTGTCCGTGCCTTTATTCCACCAGGGCGCGATCTTCTCACAAACTTGAAGACTGTCACTCCCCATTCACGTTTTACAACTTATTGTTAATGATAAAGAGACAGCTTTTTACACACAGTTTTAAACAAAGTACTGATATTATTCCTCTTCAACTGACCGCTTTGTTTTCTATGCAAAAACCACTTCGCCACAGAAGACTCGATATTATTGGCATAGCAAGTTCTGCTCTTCTCCTTTCAAAACTTGCTAAAAGCTGTATTTAAAAGAACAGATTGGCCGGGGTAATTCACACCCTTCAATGCCAGCTTAATGTTTAGGTTAGTGGGAATCACAGAGGAATTAGGGATGGAAACTTCTTTGCTGGTGGTAGAAGCGGTCTGGTGAATTTTTAGAGAGAAGAGGCCGTCGATGTTTGAATGTAGAAAATTGTTCTGGCTGCAGCCTGCAGTATGGACTTGTTGGTGTGTGTAGCTCCCAGTGTTCTGACAGCGCGACGTTTTGGGGAAGCATGTGATTCAGCAGCTACCAGTGGGCTTCGTGCGGCGGAGATTTTGTGGCTGTTAGCGGAGTTGATAACAGAGGGTCGTTAAGAGAAGCCTGCATGAGGTAGGCAAAGGAGTAATGTTTGCCGTCGGGGGACGTGCGGCGATTAACCTGTGCGGTAGTGAAAAGGAGTTAAAAAGAAGGAAGTGTGCGGATGCGGAAAGAATGGAATAATTGTGGTAGGCTGCCGGCTGAGTAGTTTGGTGAATGTTTGGTGTGGGTCCGGCGCTGCCGATTGGATGGTGGGGCTGCAGTGTGAGTCAGATAAAAAAAAAAAAAGAACATTAGTAGGATCCAATGGGACCAACTGGCATGTATAGAGGCGTGTAATGCAAAAGGGCTGTTTTTGGTAGCATCTCTCGCTTACGGCCATACCACCCTGAACACGCCCGATCTTGTCTGATCTTGGAAGCTAACCAGGGTAGGGTCTGGTTAGTACTTGGATGGGAGACCACCTGGGAATACCAGGTGCTGTAAGCTTTTCTCACTTTTACTTTATACAGGGGGCGCTCCACTTCACGATTAATTTAAATCTATCAATCCCCTTCCATTTTACTATTTTATATATATAATTTTTTTTTCTCTCATTCATAAAGGCAGCTTTTAGAAACCGTTTTACTCTAAATACTTCCTGGTAATTCTAGGTGCTGTAAGCTGTTCGTGCCTTTATTCCACCAGGGCGCGATCTTCTCACAAACTTGAAGACTGTCACTCCCCATTCACGTTTTACAACTTATTGTTGATGATAAAGAGACAGCTTTTTACACACAGTTTTAAACAAAGTACTGATATTATTCCTCTTCAACTGACCGCTTTGTTTTCTATGCAAAAACCACTTCGCCACAGAAGACTCGATATTATTGGCATAGCAAGTTCTGCTCTTCTCCTTTCAAAACTTGCTAAAAGCTGTATTTAAAAGAACAGATTGGCCAGGGTAATTCACACCCTTCAATGCCAGCTTAATGTTTAGGTTAGTGGGAATCACAGAGGAATTAGGGATGGAAACTTCTTTGCTGGTGGTAGAAGCGGTCTGCTGAATTTTTAGAGAGAAGAGGCCGTCGATGTTTGAATGTAGAAAATTGTTCTGGCTGCAGCTTGCAGTATGGACTTGTTGGTGTGTGTAGCTCCCAGTGTTCTGACAGCGCGACGTTTTGGGGAAGCATGTGATTCAGCAGCTACCAGTGGGCTTCGTGCGGCGGAGATTTTGTGGCTGTTAGCGGAGTTGATAACAGAGGGTCGTTAAGAGAAGCCTGCATGCAGTAGGCAAAGGAGTAATGTTTGCCGGCGGGGGACGTGCGGCGATTAACCTGTGCGGTAGTGAAAAGGAGTTAAAGAGAAGGAAGTGTGCGGATGCGGAAAGAATGGAATAATTGTGGTAGGCTGCCGGCTGAGTAGTTTGGTGAATGTTTGGTGTGGGTCCGGCGCTGCCGATTGGATGGTGGGGCTGCAGTGTGAGTCAGATAAAAAAAAAAAAAAAAAACAGGAGTAGGATCCAATGGGACTAACTGGCATGTATAGAGGCGTGTAATGCAAAAGGGCTGTTTTTGTTCGCCGCTCTCGCTTATGGCCATACCACCCTGAACACGCCCGATCTCGTCTGATCTCGGAAGCTAAGTGGGGTAGGGTCTTGTTAGTACTTGGATGGGAGACTGCCTGGGAATACCACGTGCTGTAAGCTTTTCTCACTTTTACTTTATACAGGGGGCACTCCACCTCACGATTAATTTAAATCTATCACTCCCCTTCTATTTTACTATTTTTTATATTTCTTTTTTCTCTCATTCATAAAGGCAGCTTTTACACACGTTTTACTCTAAATACTTCCTGGTAATTCTAGGTGCTGTAAGCTGTTCGTGCCTTTATTCCACCAGGGCGCGATCTTCTCACAAACTTGAAGACTGTCACTCCCCATTCACGTTTTACAACTTATTGTTAATGATAAAGAGACAGCTTTTTACACACAGTTTTAAACAAAGTACTGATATTATTCTTCTTCAACTGAGCGCTTTGTTTTCTATGCAAAAACCACTTCGCCACAGAAGACTCGATATTATTGGCATAGCAAGTTCTGCTCTTCTCCTTTCAAAACTTGCTAAAAGCTGTATTTAATAGAACAGATTGGCCGGGGTAATTCACACCCTTCAATGCCAGCTTAATGTTTAGGTTAGTGGGAATCACAGAGGAATTAGGGATGGAAACTTCTTTGCTGGTGGTAGAAGCGGTCTGGTGAATTTTTAGAGAGAAGAGGCCGTCGATGTTTGAATGTAGAAAATTGTTCTGGCTGCAGCCTGCAGTATGGACTTGTTGGTGTGTGTAGCTCCCAGTGTTCTGACAGCGCGACGTTTTGGGGAAGCATGTGATTCAGCAGCTACCAGTGGGCTTCGTGCGGCGGAGATTTTGTGGCTGTTAGCGGAGTTGATAACAGAGGGTCGTTAAGAGAAGCCTGCATGCAGTAGGCAAAGGAGTAATGTTTGCCGGCGGGGGACGTGCGGCGATTAACCTGTGCGGTAGTGAAAAGGAGTTAAAAAGAAGGAAGTGAGCGGATGCGGAAAGAATGGAATAATTGTGGTAGGCTGCCGGCTGAGTAGTTTGGTGAATGTTTGGTGTGGGTCCGGCGCTGCCGATTGGATGGTGGGGCTGCAGTGTGAGTCAGATTAAAAATAAAAAAAAAGAACATTAGTAGGATCCAATGGGACCAACTGGCATGTATAGAGGCGTGTAATGCAAAAGGGCTGTTTTTGGTAGCATCTCTCGCTTACGGCCATACCACCCTGAACACGCCCGATCTCGTCTGATCTTGGAAGCTAAGCAGGGTAGGGTCTGGTTAGTACTTGGATGGGAGACCACCTGGGAATACCAGGTGCTGTAAGCTTTTCTCACTTTTACTTTATACAGGGGGCGCTCCACTTCACGATTAATTTAAATCTATCAATCCCCTTCCATTTTACTATTTTATATATATATATTTTTTTTCTCTCATTCATAAAGGCAGCTTTTAGAAACCGTTTTACTCTAAATACTTCCTGGTAATTCTAGGTGCTGTAAGCTGTTCGTGCCTTTATTCCACCAGGGCGCGATCTTCTCACAAACTTGAAGACTGTCACTCCCCATTCACGTTTTACAACTTATTGTTAATGATAAAGAGACAGCTTTTTACACACAGTTTTAAACAAAGTACTGATATTATTCCTCTTCAACTGACCGCTTTGTTTTCTATGCAAAAACCACTTCGCCACAGAAGACTCGATATTATTGGCATAGCAAGTTCTGCTCTTCTCCTTTCAAAACTTGCTAAAAGCTGTATTTAAAAGAACAGATTGGCCGGGGTAATTCACACCCTTCAATGCCAGCTTAATGTTTAGGTTAGTGGGAATCACAGAGGAATTAGGGATGGAAACTTCTTTGCTGGTGGTAGAAGCGGTCTGGTGAATTTTTAGAGAGAAGAGGCCGTCGATGTTTGAATGTAGAAAATAGGTCTGGCTGCAGCCTGCAGTATGGACTTGTTGGTGTGTGTAGCTCCCAGTGTTCTGACAGCGCGACGTTTTGGGGAAGCATGTGATTCAGCAGCTACCAGTGGGCTTCGTGCGGCGGAGATTTTGTGGCTGTTAGCGGAGTTGATAACAGAGGGTCATTAAGAGAAGCCTGCATGCAGAAGGCAAAGGAGTAATGTTTGCCGGCGGGGGACGTGCGGCGATTAACCTGTGCGGTAGTGAAAAGGAGTTAAAAAGAAGGAAGTGTGCGGATGCGGAAAGAATGGAATAATTGTGGTAGGCTGCCGGCTGAGTAGTTTGGTGAATGTTTGGTGTGGGTCCGGCGCTGCCGATTGGATGGTGGTGCTGCAGTGTGAGTCAGATAAAAAAAAAAAAAAAGCAGGAGTAGGATCCAATGGGACTAACTGGCATGTATAGACGCGTGTAATGCAAAAGGGCTGTTTTTGGTAGCATCTTTCGCTTACGGCCATACCACCCTGAACACGCCCGATCTCGTCTGATCTCGGAAGCTAAGGAGGGTAGGTTCTGGTTAGTACTTGGATGGGAGACCACCTGGGCATACCAGGTGCTGTAAGCTTTTCTCACTTTTACTTTATACAGGGGGCGCTCCACTTCACGATTTATTTAAATCTATCACTCCCCTTCCATTTTACTATTTTATATATATATTTTTTTTTCTCTCATTCATAAAGGCAGCTTTTACACACCGTTTTACTCTAAATACTTCCTGGTAATTCTAGGTGCTGTAAGCTGTCCGTGCCTTTATTCCACCAGGGCGCGATCTTCTCACAAACTTGAAGACTGTCACTCCCCATTCACGTTTTACAACTTATTGTTAATGATAAAGAGACAGCTTTTTACACACAGTTTTAAACAAAGTACTGATATTATTCCTCTTCAACTGACCGCTTTGTTTTCTATGCAAAAACCACTTCGCCACAGAAGACTCGATATTATTGGCATAGCAAGTTCTGCTCTTCTCCTTTCAAAACTTGCTAAAAGCTGTATTTAAAAGAACAGATTGGCCGGGGTAATTCACACCCTTCAATGCCAGCTTAATGTTTAGGTTAGTGGGAATCACAGAGGAATTAGGGATGGAAACTTCTTTGCTGGTGGTAGAAGCGGTCTGCTGAATTTTTAGAGAGAAGAGGCCGTCGATGTTTGAATGTAGAAAATTGTTCTGGCTGCAGCTTGCAGTATGGACTTGTTGGTGTGTGTAGCTCCCAGTGTTCTGACAGCGCGACGTTTTGGGGAAGCATGTGATTCAGCAGCTACCAGTGGGCTTCGTGCGGTGGAGATTTTGTGGCTGTTAGCGGAGTTGATAACAGAGGGTCGTTAAGAGAAGCCTGCATGCAGTAGGCAAAGGAGTAATGTTTGCCGGCGGGGGACGTGCGGCGATTAACCTGTGCGGTAGTGAAAAGGAGTTAGAGAGAAGGAAGTGTGCGGATGCGGAAAGAATGGAATAATTGTGGTAGGCTGCCGGCTGAGTAGTTTGGTGAATGTTTGGTGTGGGTCCGGCGCTGCCGATTGGATGGTGGGGCTGCAGTGTGAGTCAGATAAAAAAAAAAAAAAAAACAGGAGTAGGATCCAATGGGACTAACTGGCATGTATAGAGGCGTGTAATGCAAAAGGGCTGTTTTTGTTCGCCGCTCTCGCTTATGGCCATACCACCCTGAACACGCCCGATCTCGTCTGATCTCGGAAGCTAAGTGGGGTAGGGTCTTGTTAGTACTTTGATGGGAGACTGCCTGGGAATACCACGTGCTGTAAGCTTTTCTCACTTTTACTTTATACAGGGGGCACTCCACCTCACGATTAATTTAAATCTATCACTCCCCTTCTATTTTACTATTTTTTATATTTCTTTTTTCTCTCATTCATGAAGGCAGCTTTTACACACGTTTTACTCTAAATACTTCCTGGTAATTCTAGGTGCTGTAAGCTGTTCGTGCCTTTATTCCACCAGGGCGCGATCTTCTCACAAACTTGAAGACTGTCACTCCCCATTCACGTTTTACAACTTATTGTTAATGATAAAGAGACAGCTTTTTACACACAGTTTTAAACAAAGTACTGATATTATTCTTCTTCAACTGAGCGCTTTGTTTTCTATGCAAAAACCACTTCGCCACAGAAGACTCGATATTATTGGCATAGCAAGTTCTGCTCTTCTCCTTTCAAAACTTGCTAAAAGCTGTATTTAAAAGAACAGATTGGCCGGGGTAATTCACACCCTTCAATGCCAGCTTAATGTTTAGGTTAGTGGGAATCACAGAGGAATTAGGGATGGAAACTTCTTTGCTGGTGGTAGAAGCGGTCTGGTGAATTTTTAGAGAGAAGAGGCCGTCGATGTTTGAATGTAGAAAATTGTTCTGGCTGCAGCCTGCAGTATGGACTTGTTGGTGTGTGTAGCTCCCAGTGTTCTGACAGCGCGACGTTTTGGGGAAGCATGTGATTCAGCAGCTACCAGTGGGCTTCGTGCGGCGGAGATTTTGTGGCTGTTAGCGGAGTTGATAACAGAGGGTCGTTAAGAGAAGCCTGCATGCAGTAGGCAAAGGAGTAATGTTTGCCGGCGGGGGACGTGCGGCGATTAACCTGTGCGGTAGTGAAAAGGAGTTAAAAAGAAGGAAGTGTGCGGATGCGGAAAGAATGGAATAATTGTGGTAGGCTGCCGGCTGAGTAGTTTGGTGAATGTTTGGTGTGGGTCCGGCGCTGCCGATTGGATGGTGGGGCTGCAGTGTGAGTCAGATAAAAAAAAAAAAAAGAACATTAGTAGGATCCAATGGGACCAACTGGCATGTATAGAGGCGTGTAATGCAAAAGGGCTGTTTTTGGTAGCATCTCTCGCTTACGGCCATACCACCCTGAACACGCCCGATCTCGTCTGATCTTGGAAGCTAAGCAGGGTAGGGTCTGGTTAGTACTTGGATGGGAGACCACCTGGGAATACCAGGTGCTGTAAGCTTTTCTCACTTTTACTTTATACAGGGGGCGCTCCACTTCACGATTAATTTAAATCTATCAATCCCCTTCCATTTTACTATTTTATATATATATATTTTTTTTCTCTCATTCATAAAGGCAGCTTTTAGAAACCGTTTTACTCTAAATACTTCCTGGTAATTCTAGGTGCTGTAAGCTGTTCGTGCCTTTATTCCACCAGGGCGCGATCTTCTCACAAACTTGAAGACTGTCACTCCCCATTCACGTTTTACAACTTATTGTTGATGATAAAGAGACAGCTTTTTACACACAGTTTTAAACAAAGTACTGATATTATTCCTCTTCAACTGACCGCTTTGTTTTCTATGCAAAAACCACTTCGCCACAGAAGACTCGATATTATTGGCATAGCAAGTTCTGCTCTTCTCCTTTCAAAACTTGCTAAAAGCTGTATTTAAAAGAACAGATTGGCCAGGGTAATTCACACCCTTCAATGCCAGCTTAATGTTTAGGTTAGTGGGAATCACAGAGGAATTAGGGATGGAAACTTCTTTGCTGGTGGTAGAAGCGGTCTGCTGAATTTTTAGAGAGAAGAGGCCGTCGATGTTTGAATGTAGAAAATTGTTCTGGCTGCAGCTTGCAGTATGGACTTGTTGGTGTGTGTAGCTCCCAGTGTTCTGACAGCGCGACGTTTTGGGGAAGCATGTGATTCAGCAGCTACCAGTGGGCTTCGTGCGGCGGAGATTTTGTGGCTGTTAGCGGAGTTGATAACAGAGGGTCGTTAAGAGAAGCCTGCATGCAGTAGGCAAAGGAGTAATGTTTGCCGGCGGGGGACGTGCGGCGATTAACCTGTGCGGTAGTGAAAAGGAGTTAAAGAGAAGGAAGTGTGCGGATGCGGAAAGAATGGAATAATTGTGGTAGGCTGCCGGCTGAGTAGTTTGGTGAATGTTTGGTGTGGGTCCGGCGCTGCCGATTGGATGGTGGGGCTGCAGTGTGAGTCAGATAAAAAAAAAAAAAAAAACAGGAGTAGGATCCAATGGGACTAACTGGCATGTATAGAGGCGTGTAATGCAAAAGGGCTGTTTTTGTTCGCCGCTCTCGCTTATGGCCATACCACCCTGAACACGCCCGATCTCGTCTGATCTCGGAAGCTAAGTGGGGTAGGGTCTTGTTAGTACTTGGATGGGAGACTGCCTGAGAATACCACGTGCTGTAAGCTTTTCTCACTTTTACTTTATACAGGGGGCACTCCACCTCACGATTAATTTAAATCTATCACTCCCCTTCTATTTTACTATTTTTTATATTTCTTTTTTCTCTCATTCATAAAGGCAGCTTTTACACACGTTTTACTCTAAATACTTCCTGGTAATTCTAGGTGCTGTAAGCTGTTCGTGCCTTTATTCCACCAGGGCGCGATCTTCTCACAAACTTGAAGACTGTCACTCCCCATTCACGTTTTACAACTTATTGTTAATGATAAAGAGACAGCTTTTTACACACAGTTTTAAACAAAGTACTGATATTATTCCTCTTCAACTGACCGCTTTGTTTTCTATGCAAAAACCACTTCGCCACAGAAGACTCGATATTATTGGCATAGCAAGTTCTGCTCTTCTCCTTTCAAAACTTGCTAAAAGCTGTATTTAAAAGAACAGATTGGCCGGGGTAATTCACACCCTTCAATGCCAGCTTAATGTTTAGGTTAGTGGGAATCACAGAGGAATTAGGGATGGAAACTTCTTTGCTGGTGGTAGAAGCGGTCTGGTGAATTTTTAGAGAGAAGAGGCCGTCGATGTTTGAATGTAGAAAATAGGTCTGGCTGCAGCCTGCAGTATGGACTTGTTGGTGTGTGTAGCTCCCAGTGTTCTGACAGCGCGACGTTTTGGGGAAGCATGTGATTCAGCAGCTACCAGTGGGCTTCGTGCGGCGGAGATTTTGTGGCTGTTAGCGGAGTTGATAACAGAGGGTCATTAAGAGAAGCCTGCATGCAGAAGGCAAAGGAGTAATGTTTGCCGGCGGGGGACGTGCGGCGATTAACCTGTGCGGTAGTGAAAAGGAGTTAAAAAGAAGGAAGTGTGCGGATGCGGAAAGAATGGAATAATTGTGGTAGGCTGCCGGCTGAGTAGTTTGGTGCATGTTTGGTGTGGGTCCGGCGCTGCCGATTGGATGGTGGTGCTGCAGTGTGAGTCAGATAAAAAAAAAAAAAAAGCAGGAGTAGGATCCAATGGGACTAACTGGCATGTATAGACGCGTGTAATGCAAAAGGGCTGTTTTTGGTGGCATCTTTCGCTTACGGCCATACCACCCTGAACACGCCCGATCTCGTCTGATCTCGTAAGCTAAGGAGGGTAGGTTCTGGTTAGTACTTGGATGGGAGACCACCTGGGAATACCAGGTGCTGTAAGCTTTTCTCACTTTTACTTTATACAGGGGGCGCTCCACTTCACGATTAATTTAAATCTATCACTCCCCTTCTATTTTACTATTTTATATATTTCTTTTTTCTCTCATTCATAAAGGCAGCTTTTACACACGTTTTACTCTAAATACTGCCTGGTAATTCTAGGTGCTGTAAGCTGTTCGTGCCTTTATTCCACCAGGGCGCGATCTTCTCACAAACTTGAAGACTGTCACTCCCAATTCACATTTTACAACTTATTGTTAATGATAAAGAGACAGCTTTTTACACACAGTTTTAAACAAAGTACTGATATTATTCCTCTTCAACTGACCGCTTTGTTTTCTATGCAAAAACCACTTCGCCACAGAAGACTCGATATTATTGGCATAGCAAGTTCTGCTCTTCTCCTTTCAAAACTTGCTAAAAGCTGTATTTAAAAGAACAGATTGGCCGGGGTAATTCACACCCTTCAATGCCAGCTTAATGTTTAGGTTAGTTGGAATCACAGAGGAATTAGGGATGGAAACTTCTTTGCTGGTGCTAGAAGCGGTCTGGTGAATTTTTAGAGAGAAGAGGCCGTCGATGTTTGAATGTAGAAAATAGTTCTGGCTGCAGCCTGCAGTATGGACTTGTTGGTGTGTGTAGCTCCCAGTGTTCTGACAGCGCGACGTTTTGGGGAAGCATGTGATTCAGCAGCTACCAGTGGGCTTCGTGCGGCGGAGATTTTGTGGCTGTTAGCGGAGTTGATAACAGAGGGTCGTTAAGAGAAGCCTACATGCAGTAGGCAAAGGAGTAATGTTTGCTGGCGGGGGACGTGCGGCGATTAACCTGTGCGGTAGTGAAAAGGAGTTAAAAAGAAGGAAGTGTGCGGATGCGGAAAGAATGGAATAATTGTGGTAGGCTGCCGGCTGAGTAGTTTGGTGAATGTTTGGTGTGGGTCCGGCGCTGCCGATTGGATGGTGGGGCTGCAGTGTGAGTCAGATAAAAAAAAAAAAAACAGGAGTAGGATCCAATGGGACTAACTGGCATGTATAGACGCGTGTAATGCAAAAGGGCTGTTTTTGGTAGCGTCTCTCGCTTATGACCATACCACCCTGAACACGCCCGATCTCATCCGATCTCGGAAACCAAGCAGGGTAGGGTCTGGTTAGTACTTGGATGGGAGACCTCTTGGGAATACCAGGTGCTGTAAGCTTTTCTCACTTTTACTTTATACAGGGGGCACTCCACTTCACGATTAATTTAAATCTATCACTCCCCTTACGTTTTACTATTTTATATATATATATTTTTTTTCTCTCATTCATAAAGGCAGCTTTTACACACCGTTTTACTCTAAATACTGCCTGGTAATTCTAGGTGCTGTAAGCTGTTCGTGCCTTTATTCTACCTGGGCGCGATCTTCTCACAAACTTGAAGACTGTCACTCCCCATTCACGTTTTACAACTTATTGTTAATGATAAAGAGACAGCTTTTTACACACAGTTTTAAACAAAGTACTGATATAATTCCTCTTCAACTCACCGCTTTGTTTTCTATGCAAAAACCACTTCACCACAAAAGACTCGATATTATTGGCATAGCAAGGTCTGCTCTTCTCCTCCTTTCAAAACTTGCTAAAAGCTGTATTTAAAAGAGCAGGTTGGCCATGGTAATTCACACACTTCAATGCCAGCTTAATGTTTAGGTTAGTGGGAATCACAGAGGAATTAGGGATGGAAACTTCTTTGCTGGTGGTAGAAGCGGTCTGGTGAATTTTTAGAGAGAAGAGGCCGTCGATGTTTGAATGTAGAAAATTGTTCTGGCTGCAGCCTGCAGTATGGACTTGTTCGTGTGTGTAGCTCCCAGTGATCTGACAGCGCGACGTTTTGGGGAAGCATGTGATTCAGCAGCTACTAGTGGGCTTCGTGCGGCGGAGATTTTGTGGCTGTTAGCTGAGTTGATAGCAGTGGGTCGTTAAGAGAAGCCTGCATGCGGTAGGCAAATGAGTAATGTTTGCCGGCGGGGGACGTGCGGCGATTAACCTGTGAGGTAGTGAAAAGGACTTAAAGAGAAGGAAGTGTGCGGATGCGGAAAGAATGGAATAATTGTGGTAGGCTGCCGGCTGAGTAGTTTGGTGAATGTTTGGTGTGGGTCCGGCGCTGCCGATTGGATGGTGGGGCTGCAGTGTGAGTCAGATAAAAAAAAAAAAGAACATTAGTAGGATCCAATGGGACCAACTGGCATGTATAGAGGCGTGTAATGCAAAAGGGCTGTTTTTGGTAGCATCTCTCGCTTACGGCCGTACCACCCTGAACGCGCCCGATCTCGTCTGATCTCGGAAGCTAAGCAGGGTAGGGTCTGGTTAGTGTTTGGATGGGAGACCTCCTGGGTATACCAGGTGCTGTAAGCTTTTCTCACTTTTACTTTATACAGGGGGCGCTCCACTTCACAAATAATTTAAATCTAGCACTCCCCTTCCATTTTACTATTTTATATATATATATTTTTTCTCTCTTTCATAAAGCCAGCTTTTAGAAACCGTTTTACTCTAAATACTTCCTGGTAATTCTAGGTGCTGTAAGCTGTTCGTGCCTTTATTCCACCAGGGCGCGATCTTCTCACAAACTTGAAGACTGTCACTCCCCATTCACGTTTTACAACTTATTGTTAATGATAAAGAGACAGCTTTTTACACACAGTTTTAAACAAAGTACTGATATTATTCCTCTTCAACTGACCGCTTTGTTTTCTATGCAAAAACCACTTCGCCACAGAAGACTCGATATTATTGGCATAGCAAGCTCTGCTCTTCTCCTTTCAAAACTTGCTAAAAGCTGTATTTAAAAGAACAGATTGGCCGGGGTAATTCACACCCTTCAATGCCAGCTTAATGTTTAGGTTAGTGGGAATCACAGAGGAATTAGGGATGGAAACTTCTTTGCTGGTGGTAGAAGCGGTCTGGTGAATTTTTAGAGAGAAGAGGCCGTCGATGTTTGAATGTAGAAAATTGTTCTGGCTGCAGCCTGCAGTATGGACTTGTTGGTGTGTGTAGCTCCCAGTGTTCTGACAGTGCGACGTTTTGGGGAAGCATGTGATTCAGCAGCTACCAGTGGGCTTCGTGCGGCGGAGATTTTGTGGCTGTTAGCGGAGTTGATAACAGAGGGTCGTTAAGAGAAGCCTGCATGCAGTAGGCAAAGGAGTAATGTTTGCCGGCGGGGGACGTGCGGCGATTAACCTGTGCGGTAGTGAAAAGGAGTTAAAGAGAAGGAAGTGTGCGGATGCGGAAAAAATGGAATAATTGTGGTAGGCTGCCGGCTGAGTAGTTTGGTGAATGTTTGGTGTGGGTCCGGCGCTGCCGATTGGATGGTGGGGCTGCAGTGTGAGTCAGATAAAAAAAAAAAAAAAAAAACATTAGTAGGATCCAATGGGACCAACTGGCATGTATAGAGGCGTGTAATGCAAAAGGGCTGTTTTTGGTAGCGTCTCTCGCTTATGGCCATACCACCCTGAACACGTCTGATCTCGGAAGCTAAGCGGGGTAGGGTCTGGTTAGTACTTGGATGGGAGACTGCCTGGGAATACCACGTGCTGAAAGCTTTTCTCACTTTTACTTTATACAGGGGGCACTCCACCTCACGATTAATTTAAATCTATCACTCCCCTTCCGTTTTACTATTTTATATATTTCTTTTTTCTCTCATTCATAAAGGCAGCTTTTACACACGTTTTACTCTAAATACTGCCTGGTAATTCTAGGTGCTGTAAGCTGTTCGTGCCTTTATTCCACCAGGGCGCGATCTTCTCACAAACTTGAAGACTGTCACTCCCCATTCACGTTTTACAACTTATTGTTAATGATAAAGAGACAGCTTTTTACACACAGTTTTAAACAAAGTACTGATATTATTCCTCTTCAACTGACCGCTTTGTTTTCTATGCAAAAACCACTTCGCCACAGAAGACTCGATATTATTGGCATAGCAAGTTCTGCTCTTCTCCTTTCAAAACTTGCTAAAAGCTGTATTTAAAAGAACAGATTGGCCGGGGTAATTCACACCCTTCAATGCCAGCTTAATGTTTAGGTTAGTGGGAATCACAGAGGAATTAGGGATGGAAACTTCTTTGCTGGTGGTAGAAGCGGTCTGGTGAATTTTTAGAGAGAAGAGGCCGTCGATGTTTGGATGTAGAAAATTGTTCTGGCTGCAGCCTGCAGTATGGACTTGTTGGTGTGTGTAGCTCCCAATGTTCTGACAGCGCAACGTTTTGGGGAAGCATGTGATTCAACAGCTACCAGTGGGCTTCGTGCGGCGGAGATTTTGTGGCTGTTAGCGGAGTTGATTACAGAGGGTCGTTAAGAGAAGCCTGCATGCGGTAGGCAAATGAGTAATGTTTGCCGGCGGGGGACGTGCGGCGATTAACCTGTGCGGTAGTGAAAAGGAGTTAAAGAGAAGGAAGTGTGCGGATGCGGAAAGAATGGAATAATTGTGGTAGGCTGCCGGCTGAGTAGTTTGGTGAATGTTTGGTGTGGGTCCGGCGCTGCCGATTGGATGGTGGTGCTGCAGTGTGAGTCAGATAAAAAAAAAAAAAAAAACCAGGAGTAGGATCCAATGGGACCAACTGGCATGTATAGAGGCGTGTAATGCAAAAGGGCTGTTTTTGGTAGCGTCTCTCGCTTACGGCCATACCACCCTGAACACGCCCGATCTCGTCTGATCTCGGAAGCTAAGCAGGGTAGGGTCTGGTTAGTACTTGGATGGGAGACCACCTGGGAATACCAGGTGCTGTAAGCTTTTCTCACTTTTACTTTATACAGGGGGCGCTCCACTTCACGATTAATTTAAATCTATCACTCCCCTTCCATTTTACTATTTTATATATATATTTTTATTTTCTCTCTTTCATAAAGGCAGCTTTTACACACCGTTTTAGTCTAAATACTGCCTGGTAATTCTAGGTGCTGTAAGCTCTTCGTGCCTTTATTCCACCAGGGCGCGATCTTCTCACAAACTTGAAAACTGTCACTCCCCATTCACGTTTTACAACTTATTGTTAATGATAAAGAGACAGCTTTTTACACACAGTTTTAAAGAAAGTACTGATATTATTCCTCTTCAACTGACCGCTTTGTTTTCTATGCAAAAACCACTTCGCCACAGAAGACTCGATATTATTGGCATAGCAAGTTCTGCTCTTCTCCTTTCAAAACTTGCTAAAAGCTGTATTTAAAAGAACAGATTGGCCGGGGTAATTCACACCCTTCAATGCCAGCTTAATGTTTAGGTTAGTGGGAGTCACAGAGGAATTAGGGATGGAAACTTCTTTGCTGGTGGTAGAAGCGGTCTGGTGAATTTTTAGAGAGAAGAGGCCGTCGATGTTTGAATATAGAAAATTGTTCTGGCTGCAGCCTGCAGTATGGACTTGTTGGTGTGTGTAGCTCCCAGTGTTCTGACAGCGCGACGTTTTGGGGAAGCATGTGATTCAGCAGCTACCAGTGGGCTTCGTGCGGCGGAGATTTTGTGGCTGTTAGCGGAGTTGATAACAGAGGGTCGTTAAGAGAAGCCTGCATGCAGTAGGCAAAGGAGTAATGTTTGCCGGCGGGGGACGTGCGGCGATTAACCTGTGCGGTAGTGAAAAGGAGTTAAAGAGAAGGAAGTGTGCGGATGCGGAAAGAATGGAATAATTGTGGTAGGCTGCCGGCTGAGTAGTTTGGTGAATGTTTGGTGTGGGTCCGGCGTTGCCGATTGGATGGTGGGGCTGCAGTGTGAGTCAGATAAAAAAAAAAAAAAAAACCAGGAGTAGGATCCAATGGGACCAACTGGCATGTATAGAGGCGTGTAATGCAAAAGGGCTGTTTTTGGTAGCGTCTCTCGCTTATGGCCATACCACCCTGAACACGCCCGATCTCGTCTGATCTTGGAAGCTAAGCAGGGTAGGGTCTGGTTAGTACTTGGATGGGAGACCACCTGGGAATCGCAGGTTCTGTAAGCTTTTCTCACTTTTACTTTATACAGGGGGCGCTCCACTTCACGATTAATTTAAATCTATCACTCCCCTTCCATTTTACTATTTTATATATATATATATATATTTTTCTCTCATTCATAAAGCCAGCTTTTACACACCGTTTTACTCTAAATACTTCCTGGTAATTCTAGGTGCTGTAAGCTGTTCGTGCCTTTATTCCACCAGGGCGCGATCTTCTCACAAACTTGAAAACTGTCACTCCCCATTCACGTTTTACAACTTATTGTTAATGATAAAGAGACAGCTTTTTACACACAGTTTTAAACAAAGTACTGATATTATTCCTCTTCAACTGACCGCTTTGTTTTCTATGCAAAAACCACTTCGCCACAGAAGACTCGATATTATTGGCATAGCAAGTTCTGCTCTTCTCCTTTCAAAACTTGCTAAAAGCTGTATTTAAAAGAACAGATTGGCCGGGGTAATTCACACCCTTCAATGCCAGCTTAATGTTTAGGTTAGTGGGAGTCACAGAGAAATTAGGGATGGAAACTTCTTTGCTGGTGGTAGAAGCGGTCTGGTGAATTTTTAGAGAGAAGAGGCCGTCGATGTTTGAATATAGAAAATTGTTCTGGCTGCAGCCTGCAGTATGGACTTGTTGGTGTGTGTAGCTCCCAGTGTTCTGACAGCGCGACGTTTTGGGGAAGCATGTGATTCAGCAGCTACCAGTGGGCTTCGTGCGGCGGAGATTTTGTGGCTGTTAGCGGAGTTGATAACAGAGGGTCGTTAAGAGAAGCCTGCATGCAGTAGGCAAAGGAGTAATGTTTGCCGGCGGGGGACGTGCGGCGATTAACCTGTGCGGTAGTGAAAAGGAGTTAAAAAGAAGGAAGTGTGCGGATGCGGAAAGAATGGAATAATTGTGGTAGGCTGCCGGCTGAGTAGTTTGGTGAATGTTTGGTGTGGGTCCGGCGCTGCCGATTGGATGGTGGGGCTGCAGTGTGAGTCAGATAAAAAAAAAAAAAAGAACATTAGTAGGATCCAATGGGACCAACTGGCATGTATAGAGGCGTGTAATGCAAAAGGGCTGTTTTTGGTAGCATCTCTCGCTTACGGCCATACCACCCTGAACACGCCCGATCTCGTCTGATCTCGGAAGCTAAACAGGGTAGGGTCTGGTTAGTACTTGGATGGGAGACCACCTGGGAATACCAGGTGCTGTAAGCTTTTCTCACTTTTACTTTATACAGGGGGCGCTCCACTTCACGATTAATTTAAATCTATCACTCCCCTTCCATTTTACTATTTTATATATATATATTTTTTTTTCTCTCATTCATAAAGGCAGCTTTTAGAAACCGTTTTACTCTAAATACTTCCTGGTAATTCTAGGTGCTGTAAGCTGTTCGTGCCTTTATTCCACCAGGGCGCGATCTTCTCACAAACTTGAAGACTGTCACTCCCCATTCACGTTTTACAACTTATTGTTAATGATAAAGAGACAGCTTTTTACACACAGTTTTAAACAAAGTACTGATATTATTCCTCTTCAACTCACCGCTTTGTTTTCTATGCAAAAACCACTTCGCCACAAAAGACTCGATATTATTGGCATAGCAAGTTCTGCTCTTCTCCTTTCAAAACTTGCTAAAAGCTGTATTTAAAAGAACAGATTGGCCGGGGTAATTCACACCCTTCAATGCCAGCTTAATGTTTAGGTTAGTGGGAATCACAGAGGAATTAGGGATGGAAACTTCTTTGCTGGTGGTAGAAGCGGTCTGGTGAATTTTTAGAGAGAAGAGGCCGTCGATGTTTGAATGTAGAAAATTGTTCTGGCTGCAGCCTGCAGTATGGACTTGTTGGTGTGTGTAGCTCCCAGTGTTCTGACAGCGCGACGTTTTGGGGAAGCATGTGATTCAGCAGCTACCAGTGGGCTTCGTGCGGCGGAGATTTTGTGGCTGTTAGCGGAGTTGATAACAGAGGGTCGTTAAGAGAAGCCTACATGCAGTAGGCAAAGGAGTAATGTTTGCCGGCGGGGGACGTGCGGCGATTAACCTGTGCGGTAGTGAAAAGGAGTTAAAAAGAAGGAAGTGTGCGGATGCGGAAAGAATGGAATAATTGTGGTAGGCTGCCGGCTGAGTAGTTTGGTGAATGTTTGGTGTGGGACCGGCGCTGCCGATTGGATGGTGGGGCTGCAGTGTGAGTCAGATAAAAAAAAAAAAAAACAGGAGTAGGATCCAATGGGACTAACTGGCATGTATAGACGCGTGTAATGCAAAAGGGCTGTTTTTGGTAGCATCTCTTGCTTACGGCCATACCACCCTGAACACGCCCGATCTCGTCTGATCTCGGAAGCTAAGCAGGGTAGGGTCTGGTTAGTACTTGGATGGGAGACCACCTGGGAATACCAGGTGCTGTAAGCTTTTCTCACTTTTACTTTATACAGGGGGCGCTCCACTTCACGATTAATTTAAATCTATCACTCCCCTTCCATTTTACTATTTTATATATATATATTTTTTTTTTCTCTCATTCATAAAGGCAGCTTTTAGAAACCGTTTTACTCTAAATACTTCCTGGTAATTCTAGGTGCTGTAAGCTGTTCGTGCCTTTATTCCACCAGGGCGCGATCTTCTCACAAACTTGAAGACTGTCACTCCCCATTCACGTTTTACAACTTATTGTTAATGATAAAGAGACAGCTTTTTACACACAGTTTTAAACAAAGTACTGATATTATTCCTCTTCAACTGACCGCTTTGTTTTCTATGCAAAAACCACTTCGCCACAGAAGACTCGATATTATTGGCATAGCAAGTTCTGCTCTTCTCCTTTCAAAACTTGCTAAAAGCTGTATTTAAAAGAACAGATTGGCCGGGGTAATTCACACCCTTCAATGCCAGCTTAATGTTTAGGTTAGTGGGAATCACAGAGGAATTAGGGATGGAAACTTCTTTGCTGGTGGTAGAAGCGGTCTGGTGAATTTTTAGAGAGAAGAGGCCGTCGATGTTTGAATGTAGAAAATTGTTCTGGCTGCAGCCTGCAGTATGGACTTGTTGGTGTGTGTAGCTCCCAGTGTTCTGACAGCGCGCCGTTTTGGGGAAGCATGTGATTCAGCAGCTACCAGTGGGCTTCGTGCGGCGGAGATTTTGTGGCTGTTAGCGGAGTTGATAACAGAGGGTCGTTAAGAGAAGCCTGCATGCAGTAGGCAAAGGAGTAATGTTTGCCGGCGGGGGACGTGCGGCGATTAACCTGTGCGGTAGTGAAAAGGAGTTAAAAAGAAGGAAGTGTGCAGATGCGGAAAGAATGGAATAATTGTGGTAGGCTGCCGGCTGAGTAGTTTGGTGAATGTTTGGTGTGGGTCCAGCGCTGCCGATTGGATGGTGGGGCTGCAGTGTGAGTCAGATAAAAAAAAAAAAAACCAGGAGTAGGATCCAATGGGACTAACTGGCATGTATAGACGCGTGTAATGCAAAAGGGCTGATTTTGGCACGATCTCACGCTTACGGCCATACCACCCTGAACACGCCCAATCTCGTCTGATCTCGGAAGCCAAGCAGCGTAGGGTCTGGTTAGTACTTGGATGGGAGACCTCCTGGGAATACCAGGTGCTGTAAGCCTTTCTTCCTTTTACTTTATACAGGGGGCGCTCCACTTCACGATTAATTTAAATCTATCACTCCCCTTCCATTTTACTATTTTATATATATATATTTTTTTTTTTCTCTCATTCCTAAAGGCAGCTTTTAGAAACCGTTTTACTCTAAATACTTCCTGGTAATTCTAGGTGCTGTAAGCTGTTCGTGCCTTTATTCCACCAGGGCGCGATCTTCTCACAAACTTGAAGACTGTCACTCCCCATTCACGTTTTACAACTTATTGTTAATGATAAAGAGACAGCTTTTTACACACAGTTTTAAACAAAGTACTGATATTATTCCTCTTCAACTCACCGCTTTGTTTTCTATGCAAAAACCACTTCGCCACAGAAGACTCGATATTATTGGCATAGCAAGTTCTGCTCTTCTCCTTTCAAAACTTGCTAAAAGCTGTATTTAAAAGAACAGATTGGCCGGGGTAATTCACACCCTTCAATGCCAGCTTAATGTTTAGGTTAGTGGGAATCACAGAGGAATTAGGGATGGAAACTTCTTTGCTGGTGGTAGAAGCGGTCTGGTGAATTTTTAGAGAGAAGAGGCCGTCGATGTTTGAATGTAGAAAATAGTTCTGGCTGCAGCCTGCAGTATGGACTTGTTGGTGTGTGTAGCTCCCAGTGTTCTGACAGCGCGACGTTTTGGGGAAGCATGTGATTCAGCAGCTACCAGTGGGCTTCGTGCGGCGGAGATTTTGTGGCTGTTAGCGGAGTTGATAACAGAGGGTCGTTAAGAGAAGCCTACATGCAGTAGGCAAAGGAGTAATGTTTGCTGGCGGGGGACGTGCGGCGATTAACCTGTGCGGTAGTGAAAAGGAGTTAAAAAGAAGGAAGTGTGCGGATGCGGAAAGAATGGAATAATTGTGGTAGGCTGCCGGCTGAGTAGTTTGGTGAATGTTTGGTGTGGGTCCGGCGCTGCCGATTGGATGGTGGAGCTGCAGTGTGAGTCAGATAAAAAAAAAAAAAACAGGAGTAGGATCCAATGGGACTAACTGGCATGTATAGACGCGTGTAATGCAAAAGGGCTGTTTTTGGTAGCATCTCTCGCTTACGGCCATACCACCCTGAACACGCCCGATCTCGTCTGATCTTGGAAGCTAAGCAGGGTAGGGTCTGGTTAGTACTTGGATGGGAGACCACCTGGTAATACCTGGTGCTGTAAGCTTTTCTCACTTTTACTTTATACAGGGGGCGCTCCACTTCACGATTAATTTAAATCTATCACTCCCCTTCCATTTTACTATTTTATATATATATTTTTTTTTTTCTCTCATTCATAAAGGCAGCTTTTAGAAACCGTTTTACTCTAAATACTGCCTGGTAATTCTAGGTGCTGTAAGCTCTTCGTGCCTTTATTCCACCAGGGCGCGATCTTCTCACAAACTTGAAGACTGTCACTCCCCATTCACGTTTTACAACTTATTGTTAATGATAAAGAGACAGCTTTTTACACACAGTTTTAAACAAAGTACTGATATAATTCCTCTTCAACTAACCGCTTTGTTTTCTATGCAAAAACCACTTCGCCACAGAAGACTCGATATTATTGGCATAGCAAGTTCTGCTCTTCTCCTTTCAAAACTTGCTAAAAGCTGTATTTAAAAGAACAGATTGGCCGGGGTAATTCACACCCTTCAATGCCAGCTTAATGTTTAGGTTAGAGGGAATCACAGAGGAATTAGGGATGGAAACTTCTTTGCTGGTGGTAGAAGCGGTCTGGTGAATTTTTAGAGAGAAGACGCCGTCGATGTTTGAATGTAGAAAATTGTTCTGGCTGCAGCCTGCGGTATGGACTTGTTGGCGTGTGTAGCTCCCAGTGTTCTGACAGCGTGACATTTTGGGGAAGCATGTGATTCAACAGCAACCAGTGGGCTTCGTGCGGCGGAGATTTTGTGGCTGTTAGCGGAGTTGATAACAGAGGGTCTTTAAGAGAAGCCTGCATGCGGTAGGCAAATGAGTAATGTTTGCCGGCGGGGGACGTGCGGCGATTAACCTGTTCGGTAGTGAAAAGGACTTAAAAAGAAGGAAGTGTGCGGATGCGGAAAGAATGGAATAATTGTGGTAGGCTGCCGGCTGAGTAGTTTGGTGAATGTTTGGTGTGGGTGCGGCGCTGCCGATTGGATGGTGGTGCTGCAGTGTGAGTCAGATAAAAAAAAAAAAACCAGGAGTAGGATCCAATGGGACTAACTGGCATGTATAGAGGCGTGTAATGCAAAAGGGCTGTTTTTGTTCGCGGTTCTCGCTCATGGCCATATCACCCTGAACACGCCCGATCTCGTCTGATCTCGGAAGCTAAGCGGGGTAGGGTCTGGTTAGTACTTGGGTGGGAGACTACCTGGGAATACCACGTGCTGTAAGCTTTTCTCACTTTTACTTTATACAGGGGGCACTCCACCTCACGATTAATTTAAATCTATCACTCCCCTTCCATTTTACTATTTTATATATTTCTTTTTTCTCTCATTCATAAAGGCAGCTTTTACACACGTTTTACTCTAAATACTGCCTGGTAATTCTAGGTGCTGTAAGCTGTTCGTGCCTTTATTCCACCAGGGCACGATCTTCTCACAAACTTGAAGACTGTCACTCCCCATTCACGTTTTACAACTTATTGTTAATGATAAAGAAACAGCTTTTTACACACAGTTTTAAACAAAGTACTGATATTATTCCTCTTCAACTGACCGCATTGTTTTCTATGCAAAAACCACTTCGCCACAGAAGACTCGATATTATTGGCATAGCAAGTTCTGCTCTTCTCCTTTCAAAACTTGCTAAAAGCTGTATTTAATGTTTAGGTTAGTGGGAATCACAGAGGAATTAGGGATGGAAACTTCTTTGCTGGTGGTAGAAGCGGTCTGGTGAATTTTTAGAGAGAAGAGGCCGTCAATGTTTGAATGTAGAAAATTGTTCTGGCTGCAGCCTGCAGTATGGACTTGTTGGTGTGTGTAGCTCCCAGTGTTCTGACAGCGCGACGTTTTGGGGAAGCATGTGATTCAGCAGCTACCAGTGGGCTTCGTGCGGCGGAGATTTTGTGGCTGTTAGCGGAGTTGATAACAGAGGGTCGTTAAGAGAAGCCTGCATGCAGTAGGCAAAGGAGTAATGTTTGCCGGCGGGGGACGTGCGGCGATTAACCTGTGCGGTAGTGAAGAGGAGTTAAAGAGAAGGAAGTGTGCGGATGCGGAAAGAATGGAATAATTGTGGTAGGCTGCCGGCTGAGTAGTTTGGTGAATGTTTGGTGTGGTTCCGGCACTGCCGATTGGATGGTGGGGCTGCAGTGTGAGTCAGATAAAAAAAAAAAAAAAACAGGAGTAGGATCCAATGGGACTAACTGGCATGTATAGAGGCGTGTAATGCAAAAGGGCTGTTTTTGGTAGCATCTCTCGCTTACGGCCATACCACTCTGAACATGCCCGATCTCGTCTAATTTTGGAAGCTAAGCGGGGTAGGGTCTGGTTAGTACTTGGGTGGGAGACTACCTGGGAATACCACGTGCTGTAAGCTTTTCTCACTTTTACTTTATACAGGGGGCACTCCACCTCACGATTAATTTAAATCTATCACTCCCCTTCCATTTTACTATTTTATATATTTCTTTTTTCTCTCATTCATAAAGGCAGCTTTTACACACGTTTTACTCTAAATACTGCCTGGTAATTCTAGGTGCTGTAAGCTGTTCGTGCCTTTATTCCACCAGGGCACGATCTTCTCACAAACTTGAAGACTGTCACTCCCCATTCACGTTTTACAACTTATTGTTAATGATAAAGAAACAGCTTTTTACACACAGTTTTAAACAAAGTACTGATATTATTCCTCTTCAACTGACCGCTTTGTTTTCTATGCAAAAACCACTTCGCCACAGAAGACTCGATATTATTGGCATAGCAAGTTCTGCTCTTCTCCTTTCAAAACTTGCTAAAAGCTGTATTTAATGTTTAGGTTAGTGGGAATCACAGAGGAATTAGGGATGGAAACTTCTTTGCTGGTGGTAGAAGCGGTCTGGTGAATTTTTAGAGAGAAGAGGCCGTCAATGTTTGAATGTAGAAAATTGTTCTGGCTGCAGCCTGCAGTATGGACTTGTTGGTGTGTGTAGCTCCCAGTGTTCTGACAGCGCGACGTTTTGGGGAAGCATGTGATTCAGCAGCTACCAGTGGGCTTCGTGCGGCGGAGATTTTGTGGCTGTTAGTGGAGTTGATAACAGAAGGTCATTAAGAGAAGCCTGCATGCGGTAGGCAAAGGAGTAATGTTTGCCGGCGGGGGACGTGCGGCGATTAACCTGTGCGGTAGTGAAGAGGAGTTAAAGAGAAGGAAGTGTGCGGATGCGGAAAGAATGGAATAATTGTGGTAGGCTGCCGGCTGAGTAGTTTGGTGAATGTTTGGTGTGGTTCCGGCACTGCCGATTGGATGGTGGGGCTGCAGTGTGAGTCAGATAAAAAAAAAAAAAAACAGGAGTAGGATCCAATGGGACAAACTGGCATGTATAGAGGCGTGTAATGCAAAAGGGCTGTTTTTGGTAGTTTTTCTCGCTCACGGCCATACCACCCTGAACACGCCCGATCTCGTCTGATCTCGGAAGCAAAGCAGGGTAGGGTCTGTTTAGTACTTGGATGGGAGACCTCCTGGGAATACCCGGTGCTGTAAGCTTTTCTCACTTTTACTTTATACAGGGGGCGCTCCACTTCACGATTAATTTAAATCTATTACTCCCCTTCCATTTTACTATTTTATATATATATTTCTTTTTTCTCTCATTCATGAAGGCAGCTTTTACACACGTTTTACTCTAAATACTTCCTGGTAATTCTAGGTGCTGTAAGCTGTTCGTGCCTTTATTCCACCAGGGCGCGATCTTCTCACAAACTTGAAGACTGTCACTCCCCATTCACATTTTACAACTTATTGTTAATGATAAAGAGACAGCTTTTTACACACAGTTTTAAACAAAGTACTGATATTATTCCTCTTCAACTGACCGCTTTGTTTTCTATGCAAAAACCACTTCGCCACAGAAGACTCGATATTATTGGCATAGCAAGTTCTGCTCTTCTCCTTTCAAAACTTGCTAAAAGCTGTATTTAAAAGAACAGATTGGCCGGGGTAATTCACACCCTTCAATGCCAGCTTAATGTTTAGGTTAGTGGGAATCACAGAGGAATTAGGGATGGAAACTTCTTTGCTGGTGGTAGAAGCGGTCTGGTGAATTTTTAGAGAGAAGAGGCCGTCGATGTTTGAATGTAGAAAATTGTTCTGGCTGCAGCCTGCAGTATGGACTTGTTGGTGTGTGTAGCTCCCAGTGTTCTGACAGCGCGACGTTTTGGGGAAGCATGTGATTCAGCAGCTACCAGTGGGCTTCGTGCGGCGGAGATTTTGTGGCTGTTAGCGGAGTTGATAACAGAGGGTCGTTAAGAGAAGCCTGCATGCAGTAGGCAAAGGAGTAATGTTTGCCGGCGGGGGACGTGCGGCGATTAACCTGTGCGGTAGTGAAAAGGAGTTAAAAAGAAGGAAGTGTGCGGATGCGGAAAGAATGGAATAATTGTGGTAGGCTGCCGGCTGAGTAGTTTGGTGAATGTTTGGTGTGGGTCCGGCGCTGCCGATTGGATGGTGGGGCTGCAGTGTGAGTCAGATAAAAAAAAAAAAAAACAGGAGTAGGATCCAATGGGACTAACTGGCATGTATAGAGGCGTGTAATGCAAAAGGGCTGTTTTTGGTAGCATCTCTCGCTTACGGCCATACCACTCTGAACATGCCCGATCTCGTCTAATTTTGGAAGCTAAGCAGGGTAGGGTCTGGTTAGTACTTGGATGGGAGACCACCTGGGAATACCAGGTGCTGTAAGCTTTTCTCACTTTTACTTTATACAGGGGGCGCTCCACTTCACGATTAATTTGAATCTAGCACTCCCCTTCCATTTTACTATTTTATATATATATTTTTTTTTTCTCTCATTCATAAAGGCAGCTTTTAGAAACCGTTTTACTCTAAATACTTCCTGGTAATTCTAGGTGCTGTAAGCTGTTCGTGCCTTTATTCCACCAGGGCGCGATCTTCTCACAAACTTGAAGACTGTCACTCCCCATTCACGTTTTACAACTTATTGTTAATGATAAAGAGACAGCTTTTTACACACAGTTTTAAACAAAGTACTGATATTATTCCTCTTCAACTGACCGCTTTGTTTTCTATGCAAAAACCACTTCGCCACAGAAGACTTGATATTATTGGCATAGCAAGTTCTGCTCTTCTCCTTTCAAAACTTGCTAAAAGCTGTATTTAAAAGAACAGATTGGCCGGGGTAATTCACACCCTTCAATGCCAGCTTAATGTTTAGGTTAGTGGGAATCACAGAGGAATTAGGGATGGAAACTTCTTTGCTGGTGGTAGAAGCGGTCTGGTGAATTTTTAGGGAGAAGAGGCCGTCGATGTTTGAATGTAGAAAATTGTTCTGGCTGCAGTCTGCAGTATGGACTTGTTGGTGTGTGTAGCTCCCAGTGTTCTGACAGCGCGACGTTTTGGGGAAGCATGTGATTCAGCAGCTACCAGTGGGCTTCGTGCGGCGGAGATTTTGTGGCTGTTAGCGGAGTTGATAACAGAGGGTCGTTAAGAGAAGCCTGCATGCAGTAGGCAAAGGAGTAATGTTTGCCGGCGGGGGACTTGCGGCGATTAACCTGTGCGGTAGTGAAAAGGAGTTAAAAAGAAGGAAGTGTGCGGATGCGGAAAGAATGGAATAATTGTGGTAGGCTGCCGGCTGAGTAGTTTGGTGAATGTTTGGTGTGGGTCCGGCGCTGCCGATTGGATGGTGGTGCTGCAGTGTGAGTCAGATAAAAAAAAAAAAACCAGGAGTAGGATCCAATGGGACTAACTGGCATGTATAGACGCGTGTAATGCAAAAGGGCTGTTTTTGATCACGTCTCTCGCTTACGGCCATACCACCCTGAACACGCCCGATCTCATCCGATCTCGGAAGCCAAGCAGGTTAGGGTCTGGTCAGTACTTGGATGGGAGACCTCCTGGGAATACCAGGTGCTGTAAGTGTAACCCGTGGAAGAAATAATTATAGTTAATATAAGTTCATATAATTTAATAAAGGGTTAGATTTATAATGCTAGTATTGAAAGGTTAACCAATTCTGCACATAAAGAAAAAATGTGTTCATGTATTGTTCTGTGCTTAATGTTATAATATTGTTTGGTATTGTAAGAATATAATTGGAATGTGTAATGTGTATTACCTAACCGGTGAACCAATGAGAAGGGAGTATGTGTCTGAGGGTGGAAGGAAGTACGATGTAAGGAGGAGGGACAAGAGAGGAGACAGAGGCGGGAAGGAGGAGAGTTAATGGTGAAGTACACGGAGAGTGTATTTGCTAAAACCGCCTGTAAAAGTTCACATAAATGATCGGCTAGATCATTTAACACTAGAACTGCCAAATCTACGCAAATTTGCGTAAATTCCCTGGGCCTAACACCTACTAGCATCCCTGCTGAGAGTTTCTTGGGCCATTGTCCTCCTGCTTTTGTTGTGCAAACACACCCATTACCTGTGAGGCCTGGCACATTTGCATTTTTTTACTCAGAGCAGCTAAAATCCAAGGCAGGCTAAACCTCTGTGTGTGACATGGAAACCTTCACAAAAGTCTGCCATATCTATACCAAATATCCCACATTCTGACTGACCTGCAAATATGAAAGACACACATTCACAAAATATATGGAAGCACAAGTCTGTTTTATTTATAAAAAAAATTGAGTGTTTCAAACTTTGCAGTGTTTGCAGACCCAGTGACCATCATCCCTGCATTTGGCGCAAGTGAATTTGTAACACTTTGCACTGGTAAACCTGCTGCGGTTTCTGTTGCAGTTCTCCTGTACCTGACACTGAGTTGTCCATACAAGTCCTGGCACAGCAGCAGCCTTCCTCTGTCCCCATAGCCTTTTGTGGCATAAATTGGCAATGGAGTTCCTTGGCTAGATGACTCAAAAATAATCTTCTTTTGCCTTCCCACCCTGTACATGCCTTGTACAGAACGTAGGAATTTGCCACCACCAGGTCCAGCATGTTGTAAAATACAGCTACTGTCCACCTGCATGTTGCTGCTCTTACGGAATACATGCGCGCCATTTGGTCCAACACATTTACACCACACTATAACAGCAGAGAGAGAGAGAGTCATGAGTGTATTTGCTTTTTTTCTACCTTCTTTCTATATAGGCCTGTATAGTACATATCAGAAAACATTGTAGCACTGATGTAAAATTATACACACATTCACATACCTTCATGTGGTTATAGTCTGTTATCGTGTTGGGTTTCCTCTTTCTGCCTTCACAGATCGCCACATCTTGGTCCAAGGAACTCAGAACACACACAATCTTGTTTTTTTAGGTGCATAAATTGTCAAGGAGACACTGCCACTTCTAAGCACTGACGCGGAGAATTCCTCTTGCTGTGCAGTGTCCTTTGAAATTGGAGGAAGTTCATACCAAACTTTATTCCCTGTGCTCAGTAGTGTTGTTTTGCGCTGAAGCAGTCTGTGTGACAGTGCCAGTGAGGTGAAGAAATTGTCCGTTGTGACATTTCTCCCGTCATCCAGAAATGGCTCCATCAGACTCATGACCATGTTCTCTGCCAGCCTCTCCCTTTTCTGGTGACTGGGGTCCTTTCCCAAGTTAGGGGACACGTTGCAGACGTATTTGGTCTCCAAATCCGTGGCCATCCAGAACTTGATCCCAAATTTGTCCGGCTTGGATGCGATATACCAAGTGACATGGAATGGATCCACATCTACTCCACGTTGTCTTTCCACCGGTGTCCCTCAGGGCTCGGTTCTTGGCCCTCTCCTATTCTCCCTCTACACTAAATCTCTTGGCGAAGTTATATCCTCACATGGCTTCTCCTACCACTGCTATGCCGATGACACTCAACTCATCCTCTCCTTCCCTCCCTCAGACACTCATGTCTCCACTAAGATCTCTACATGCTTGGCAGACATCTCATCTTGGATGACCACTCACCAGCTAAAACTCAAAACTAGTAAAACTGAGTTGCTTTACATCCCGGCTGACTCATCCCCCCTCCAGGACCTTGCGATCTCCTTTGACAACTCCCTGATCCGTCCTTCGGTTTCTGCTAGAAACCTTGGAGTTACCATAGATGATCGGTTGTCATTTTCCTCACATATCACCAGTCTTTCTCGCTCTTGTCGGTTTCTCCTCTTTAACATCAGGAGGATACGTCCATTTCTTTCCACCCAGGCTACCCAGATACTCGTCCAGTCCCTCGTCATCTCACGCCTTGACTACTGCAACTCGCTTCTAGCGGGTTTACCACTGAGCGCCATCCGTCCCCTCCAACTGATTCAGAATGCAGCTGCTCGTCTTGTTTTCATCCTTCCCAAGTTCTCCCACACCACTCCTTTGCTGCGCTCCCTCCACTGGCTTCCTGTAGCTGCACGCATCAGATTCAAAACACTGATGCTCGCATACAAAGCCAAAAATTCTCTGGCACCATCCTACCTAAAGGACCTCATCACACCCCGCTCTGCACCACGATCTCTCCGATCCTCCAGCACTGCTCGACTGGTCCCACCTCCCCTCAAAGCACAAGGAAGACACGCATCTCGGCTCTTCTCTGTCCTGGCACCTAATTGATGGAATGAACTCCCCCTAGATGTCCGAACAGCTGAATCCTTGAATGTCTTCAAGCGACGACTCAAAACTTTTCTTTTTCAGAAATACCTGACGTAGAACTTCTATATTCTTACTCGACTCTTTTTCTGGTGTGTGTTTTAAAAAAATAAAATAAAATAAAAATTCTGCACTACTCAATGGCGTTCTCAGAGATAGTATTCGTAGCTGGGGTCCTTATTGAGCTAGCATCGGAAATTCATTGCAGAGTCTCAAAGCACTTATGTAAGTCGCTCTGGCTAAGGGCGTCTGCCAAATCCTGTAAATGTAAATGTAAATATACTGCATGGACAATGAACCTTGGTCGAGAACAGCTGTACATCTATGTTCATGTGTTCTCCTGGAGTGAAACTTTCAGCACAGTTCTTGGTGAAGGCTGGCAGAAAACGTGGTCATGAGTCTGATGGAGTCATTTCTGGATGACGGGAGAAATGTCACAATGGACAATTTCTTCACCTCACTGTCACTGTCACACAGACTGCTTCACTTTACTGGGCATGGTGAATAACGTTTGCCGTGAACTTCCTCCATTGGCAAAGGACACTGCACAGGGAGAGGAATTCTCCACGTCAGTGTTTAGAATGGCGCGCATGTATTCAGTACGAGCAGCAACAAGCAAGTGGCCAGTAGCTGTGTTTTACAACATGCTGGACTTGGTGGCGGTGAATGCCTACGTTCTGTACAAAGCATCTACAGGGTGGAAAGGAAAAAGAAGATTGTTTCCGATTCTTCTAGCCAAGGAACTCCATTGCCAAATACAGGGATGATGGTCACTGGGTTTTCAAACGCTGCAAACACAGACTTTGAAAGATAGACAGACTGTGTGGGACAGTAACCACTGAGACAAAAGGCAGAAAGATGACGAAGAGATGAACCTGGAACTGAGGCACGGATACATCAATTTTTACATGAACAGCCAAACATGCAAAGCTGGAGAGATCACACAAAAACAAAATTCACTTTTGGTGTTATAATTCAGTGATGGCCAATGAAAATGAAATGACATTTTATTCTGTATGTGTATGAGCATGTCAAAAACCATGGACCATGACTTCACTCAGCTTATGACATTTATATACAAACATGCATTGGAGACTGAAGTGTTAGCATGTTTTCATTTTATTCATTTCATTCTATTAGCAACTTTTCATTCTATTTTCACTCAATTTGTTTTATAAATAACACAGACTTGTGTTTCCATATATTTTGTGAATGTGCGTCTTTCATATTTGCAGGTCAGTCAGCGTGTGGGATATTTGGTATAGATATGGCAGACTTTTGTGAAGGTTTCCATGTCACACACAGAGGTTTAGCCTGCCTTGGATTTGAGCTACTCTGAGTAAAAAATGCAAATGCGCCAGGCCTCACAGGTAATGGGTGTGTTTGCACAACAAAAGCAGGAGGAGGATGGGGCTGAAGACCTGCGAAAATCACAGCAGGGGTGACAAACACCTTGGGACTCTCAGCAGAGAATAAAAACTCTGTAAATCTAGTGTTAAAAGTAACTCTACGGGTGGGAAAGTTTGTCGGTGGGTAAGTGTAACTTCGGAGTGAAGTTAACGGCTTAGGACACTGACAAAAGTTAAGAGAGTCAGCGCACGGTGGCTAAAAGTGCCTATGGTGGACGGAGCTGCAAAGTTAGCGGACAGCTAACATCGCGAGTGCCGTGCCAGCGACCCAGAGGACACCGGATTCGCCGAACTGTGGCACTGGACTCATCTAACCTAGCGACGGACGGGACTGACGGAACGGACGGATGCCGATGGAGTCTCCTCATCTTCATAGTAAAGGATTTCCATTTCTTTGATTCAGTGGTATCCCGAAGATTCAGGTACCTGGTTATTTTATAGTGGAAGTCGCCATTTCGCGAATCTACAGCGCACACGAGCGGCGGACAGGCCTGCAACGGTGAACATTTGGGGTTTATGTTTCTAAATTTACGCCTGCTTTATGTTATTTGAACGAATAAGTTTAAGAATTACGGAATATTGATTTATGTGTAGGAGAACCAGTAGTTTGAATTTGATTTAAGGTAACGCAATGGGAATGATTTACAACTGGAAAAGTGTGTTAAATTGTTAAGGCATGTGATTAAGTTTCATTGTAGTAAATACTGATATTGTTGTTTTATATTGCTGTGTGTGTATTTCTCTGAATGAGTGCATTATTGGTTATACTTTGCATACTGGTAGTAGGTATTTTAAGGGTACCAATATTTCTGGGGAAGATACATTTACAATGATTAGTTAGCAAGCATAGTTGTAAGTAAAACAGGTAACTATATATCTTTTGGAGGTTTATACCCTGGGTTTAATATTAGTTTTCATAGGGGCGTTGATACATATAGTCCCATGGACAACAAAGCTTCTAAATTTGATAAGTAAGGTAAATTATTTATTAGTAAGAGATTACACCCCTTACCAAGGGACCTGGGGTAGCTACCCCTATTTAACGCCAGGAGAGCAAAGGGGCGCTACATAAAAATGGAGGCACCGCTGGGATTCTTATTTAGATTTAGGAGTTTTCGTTGTTGGTTGCTAATTTAAAAGTATTAGAAGGGAGATAAACGTTAGTGGAATACTTGTACGGTCCCACTGAAATTGTATCTAGAATTAAGAGGTGTTTTTACATAAAGATGGAGATTGAATCAGTGCTATTAGAGTTAGTGACAGAGCTCAGTGAGTGGTGTCAGGGTGAGTTAATTAGTGAAGACCATGCTTTACTGGCATTGGTTCCCAGAGGCTGTGAAGTTGCCGAGATAGAGGAAACACTTGGAACAATTAAACTTCTGGGACGAGTGAGGGTTAGAGGCAGAAGGGTGAACACTAAGCTTGACAGACTTGTTGTGCTTTGCGAGTGTAGAGAGAGGGTGGATCCCACCAGAGTTCCTCCTGAGGTAATACACCCTACTACAAAAAGCAGTTGGCCTGTCATTATTGCTGCGGCAAGGTCTTCTTTAGAAAAAGGGGGTACAACGCCGTTACAGGTCCTTATTGATGCATCCAATTCCATGGGTTCAGCAGAATCCATTATTCGTGCTATGGGGGATGTGTTAGCGAAAATGGAGAGACCAGGTGAGAGCACCAGTTATCGTCGCCTGCGTATGTTTTCCGGCACCTTGCCTACACCAGCGGGTGAAGAACCCTTAGAGCATTGGCTTGAACAGGCTTGTTTAATGGTGGAGGAAAGCAACTGCTCTGAAAAGGAAAAGCGTAGCCGCATTATGGAGTGTCTTAGAGGACCTGCTCTTGCAGTGGTAAAGGCAATGCGGACAGCTGAAGCTGACATCACCCCTTGGGCATGCTTAGATGCTATTGAGAGTGCCTTTGGTACGGCTGAGTCAGGGGAAGACCTGTATTTTGAATTTAGATTATTGCAACAGGAGAAAGGTGAAAAACTTTCTGATTTCTTAAGGCGATTAGAGCAGTCCCTTATAAAAGTAAGTAGGAAAGGTGGCATTCCTGTAAGTCGGATAGATAGTGCCAGAGTAGAGCAGTTACTGCGGGGGGCCATATATTCAGACTTGATGTTAGTCCAGCTCAAGATAAGGGAGAGAAGGCAGAACCCTCCAAAATTCTTAGAGCTACTAGCTGAGATAAGAGCGGAAGAAGAACATGCAGCAGCCAGAGTCAAGATTAGTATGTCCACCCAACGAGTCTATGCCCACAAGGAGGCGGACAGTCGCCAGACGGAAATGCTGACCCTAAAGGCTGAGGTAAAGGAACTAAAGTCATTGTTTGCTGCTATGACTACAACATCAAGAGAAGAGGGGAATGATGATAGACGATCTGCTCCAGTGGTTCCTGTGCCCTCGGCGACGAGCTGTGAAAAGGCAGAAGTGGCAGCACTGAAGAAACAAATCCATAGGTTACAAAATAAAATGTGCAACAGAGGGGCCAAAGTCCTGGATGCACCGGCAAATGCACTAACAATAGAGCCATCCAGATCCGTTCAAACTAGACGAAAGGCACACCAACCTACTAGGGCTTCTAGTGACAACATCTGTTATCGGTGTGGTGAAGGTGGACACTTTGCTAACAAGTGCCAGAATGATGAAAATCAGAACAAAGTTATTCAGAAGCTCATTCAGTCTCTTAAGAGAGCTAAGGAGGGATCTGTACCCATTCGAGAAGACCCAAGTTCCGACAAAGTCTGCTTAAGTAACAAAAGTGCAGTGATGTCAGTAGGGGGCCCAGGCATTCCCAAGGGTTTGATAGGTCCCACTTCCGTAGTGCACCTGCGAGTAAATGGTCAGCCATGTGATGCTGTCCTAGACAGTGGTTCACAGGTAACCATCATCTTTGAGGCATGGTATAAACAGCATTTGTCTGATGTCCCAATACATCCTGTCTCAGGACTGGCCATTTGGGGATTAAGTGAGACCAGCTACCCATATTTGGGTTATGTGATAGTAGATGTAGAGTTCCCTGAAACTGTCACCGGATCCACAGAGGCTCTTTCCGTCTTAGCTTTGATATGTCCTGGACCCAGAACTCCCGATCAGATTCCTGTTATCCTAGGCACCAACGCTAGTCTCTTCAAGCGGCTAGCCCATCTTTGCCAAGAGACAGCGGGAGTAGATATAGCCGAGACTCTGGGAATCAGCCTGGAGGACTCAGAGCCAAATATCACTTCAGTGACTGGTGAGGGAAATGGAGAGGTAGGATGCGTACAGTGGATGGGTCCTGGCCCACTGACCTTACCTGCGGGCAGTGATCGTCGAGCATTGTGTTGTGTAAAGTTAGAAAAGCCACTGGAAAGGGAGGTGCTGATAGTAGATGCTTCGACCGTAGACCCACTTCCAGCTGGGGTACTGCTGCAGCCAATGATCATGCCCAGTTCAGAGGTGAATGTGAACTATTTTCCTGTGTTAGTACATAATGAGTCAGTACGAGACATGGTTCTTCCAGTGGGAACTGTGATGGGCAATTTATGCCCTGCAGATCCTGTGATGCCTGCTGTGCAGCCTCAGTGTAATGCTAGGACTGAGGTCCCATCAGCGTTTGACTCTAATCTTATTGATTTCGGTGAGTCGCCCATTCCAGAGCGATGGAAATCCCGGCTACGGGGTAAGCTGGCTGAGAGAGCCCGTGTGTTTTCTCTCCATGAGTGGGATGTGGGACTGGCGAAAGGAGTAGAACATCACATCAGGTTATCTGACACAAGACCATTTCGAGAGAGATCGCGGCGACTAGCGCCCGCAGATATCGAGGATGTACGTAGACACCTTCGAGAACTTTTGAAAGCTGGCATTATTAAGGAGTCTCGTAGCCCCTACGCCTCTCCAATAGTTGTAGCCAGAAAGAAGAATGGTAGTGTTAGAATGTGCATAGACTATAGAACACTAAATAGTCGAACAGTGCCTGATCAATACACCACTCCTCGCATCGATGACGCGCTGGATTGCCTAACAGGGAGTCGGTGGTTTTCTGTGTTGGATCTAAGGTCAGGATACTATCAGATTGCTATGGCAGAATCTGACAAGGAAAAAACTGCCTTTATTTGCCCACTAGGATTTTATCAATTTGAAAGAATGCCGCAGGGTATCACAGGAGCCCCAGCAACATTCCAACGGCTGATGGAACGGGCTGTGGGGGATATGAACCTGCTACAGGTGTTGGTTTACCTGGATGACCTGATAGTCTTTGGGAAGACCTTGGAAGAACATGAGGAACGGCTTCTCAAAGTACTTGACCGACTAGACGAGGTTGGACTCAAACTCTCTCTGGACAAGTGCCAGTTTTGCCAACCAAAGGTTAGATATGTAGGGCACATAATATCGGTTGACGGCATTGCTACTGATCCAGAGAAAGTAAAGGCTGTCACTCACTGGCCGTGGCCTACTGATCTAAAATCTCTGAGATCCTTTTTGGGGTTCTGCGGTTATTATAGGAGGTTTGTGGCAAATTATTCTGCTGTTGTCCGACCTCTTACTGAACTAACCAAAGGGTATGCACCTACCCAGAAAGGCAAGAGGCCAGACCAGGAAAAGAAGAAAGTCTATCTGAAAGAGTCAGTGCTATTTGGAGATCGGTGGGACCAGGCTTGCACTGATGCCTTCCACCGAATCATTCAGTGCCTCACTAATGCGCCAGTTCTTGCATTTGCTGACCCAAACAAGCCTTACATATTGCACACAGATGCTAGCTTGAAAGGGCTAGGGGCGGTATTGTACCAAGAACATCCAGAAGGGCTCAGGCCTGTGGCCTTTGCCAGCCGGAGAGTGAGTGCTACTGAACAGCGCTATCCTGTGCACCAGTTGGAATTTTTAGCACTAAAGTGGGCAGTGGTGGATAAATTTCACGATTACCTCTATGGGGCTAAATTCACTGTCCGGACGGACAATAACCCCCTAACCTATGTACTAACAACGGCCAAGCTAAATGCAGCCGGACATCGGTGGTTGGCTGCCTTAGCCACGTATGATTTCAATATCCAGTACCGACCTGGCAAAGCCAATGTGGATGCTGACCTGCTTTCCAGAAACATGGCCGAGGAGGCATGGAGAAGAGACTGTGAGGAGGTACCTCAGATAGGGGTAAAATCCATCTGTCAGAGGATCGGTGGTACGGAGTTGTATGGAATACCGCCCCGATATGTGGATCAACTGGGAGCTTCTCCGGAGTGTATCCCTGAGGTGTTCGCTTTCCCTACTCACATTTCTCTGGGTTCCTTGAGACAGTTGTCCAAAGCTGAATTAGTAGCAGCTCAGAAGAAGGATGATGTCCTACAGAGTGTGATGAGAGCTATGCAGGAAGGAAAGTGGCCAGGTGACAAAGGAACTGCTCCTGAACTGATGTGGTTTAAGAGAGAAAAAAACCGACTTGTGTTGCAAGATGGGTTGTTGCAAAGGACGAGCAAAAGACCTTCTGGAGAACGGGTAACACAGCTGGTGCTGCCGACTGAGTTCCGAGAGGAAGTCCTGCACTCCTTACATGATGATATGGGGCATCTGGGAGTTGATAGAACGATAGATTTGCTACGTGGTAGATTCTATTGGCCCAAGATGGCGATGGATGTGGAACAGTATGTCAAAGACTGTGGAGAGTGTGTTACGCGGAAAACACCTTGCAAGAGGGTTGCACCCCTGCATCAGATTGTAAGTAGTGGCCCAATGGACCTGGTTTGTATAGATTTTCTCTCCATGGAACCAGATTCAAGGGGAATCAGGGATGTATTGGTCGTGACTGATCATTTTACGCGATACGCCCAGGCATTTCCTACAAGGAATCAAAAAGCCCTCACAGTGGCTAAAGTCCTTTTAGAAAAGTACTTTGTGCATTATGGTCTGCCAAGCCGAATACATTCCGACCAAGGGAGAGACTTTGAAAGTCGGGTTATTCGAGAGCTTCTGATGATATTGGGGGTACGGAAATCCCGGACCACTCCCTATCATCCTCAAGGAGATCCTCAACCTGAGAGATTTAACCGCACGTTACTCTCAATGTTAGCGACACTGGGGCATGATAAGAGAAGGTCGTGGAGTCAGCATGTCCCCTATGTCGTCCATGCCTACAACAGTACAAGATGTGACGCCACTGGATACTCCCCATATCTGTTGATGTTTGGCAGAGAAGCTAGGCTGCCAGTGGACCTTTGTTTTGGTACCTCACCGGATGGAACAGGAGACAAACAACATTGCCGGTATGTAGAAAAGCTGAGAGAAGATCTGCAGAAGGCCTATGAGCTCGCACGCAAATCTGCAGACAAGGCACATCAAAGAAACAAAAGAGGCTATGACAGGAAAGTGTGTTTCCAGACTATTAATACGGGTGACAGAGTGCTTCTCCGGAATCTGGGGTTGAGAGGCAAACACAAACTTGAAAGTCGCTGGAGCTCTGTGCCATATATTGTGGTGGGGAAATTACCTAACTTGCCTGTGTACAGAGTGAAGCCTGAAGGTGGGAGGGAGGTTATAAAGACAATACACCGAGATCATCTCTTACCTATCAGTCAGTCTATGAGAATGCCAGAAGCTGAAGGTCGGGAACAGTCACCTGTAAGACCGAAGTCAAGACTACAAAGAACAACAGTCAGACCCGAAAGAAAGGCACAAAGCGTACAGGACAGGGAACTAGATGATACTGATTCATCTTCGGACAGGAACTATGGAAGGACTCGTAGATCGTACAGGTAGAGTCTGCATAAACTTTTACCTAGGAGGACCTTTGGGGAGTCACAGGCTGTGGGGTTCTGTGATGAGGACCGTGAACCAGCAGTCCCAGAGAAAGGTGACGAGGAAGAGGTACTCTCTAGCCCTAATGAGGAGGAATGTTCACTGTATGAGGAATCTGAGGAAGTTTCAGGCATTGATGAGTGTCAAAGCTCTGCTCCGGATAAAGAGTTTCAATCAGATAGGGATGAGGCCGTGGCGCACACCCCTGAGTTGGATCAAACTGACTCAGAACTGGAACAGGAAGATTATCCTATGCCCATTAGTGTTCCTAGGACAAAACGTAGATCAGTTGCTAAGGAAGACGGAAATCTTAGGCGTAGATCTAGCTCTAAAAGACAAGTGAGGCCTGTGATTCGTTTAACGTATGATGAACCAGGTAAGGCTAGTAATCAGCCAATAAAGATTTTCCACAAGGGGATTATTATTAAGTTAGGATATTAAAATAATAATTGGTTACTCTAGAACAAATCCTTTTGTTATTCTATGTGTCAGTTGTCTCATGAGGACATGCAGACGTTTAGAAGGGGGAGGATGTAACCCGTGGAAGAAATAATTATAGTTAATATAAGTTCATATAATTTAATAAAGGGTTAGATTTATAATGCTAGTATTGAAAGGTTAACCAATTCTGCACATAAAGAAAAAATGTGTTCATGTATTGTTCTGTGCTTAATGTTATAATATTGTTTGGTATTGTAAGAATATAATTGGAATGTGTAATGTGTATTACCTAACCGGTGAACCAATGAGAAGGGAGTATGTGTCTGAGGGTGGAAGGAAGTACGATGTAAGGAGGAGGGACAAGAGAGGAGACAGAGGCGGGAAGGAGGAGAGTTAATGGTGAAGTACACGGAGAGTGTATTTGCTAAAACCGCCTGTAAAAGTTCACATAAATGATCGGCTAGATCATTTAAAAGTAACTCTACGGGTGGGAAAGTTTGTCGGTGGGTAAGTGTAACTTCGGAGTGAAGTTAACGGCTTAGGACACTGACAAAAGTTAAGAGAGTCAGCGCACGGTGGCTAAAAGTGCCTATGGTGGACGGAGCTGCAAAGTTAGCGGACAGCTAACATCGCGAGTGCCGTGCCAGCGACCCAGAGGACACCGGATTCGCCGAACTGTGGCACTGGACTCATCTAACCTAGCGACGGACGGGACTGACGGAACGGACGGATGCCGATGGAGTCTCCTCATCTTCATAGTAAAGGATTTCCATTTCTTTGATTCAGTGGTATCCCGAAGATTCAGGTACCTGGTTATTTTATAGTGGAAGTCGCCATTTCGCGAATCTACAGCGCACACGAGCGGCGGACAGGCCTGCAACGGTGAACATTTGGGGTTTATGTTTCTAAATTTACGCCTGCTTTATGTTATTTGAACGAATAAGTTTAAGAATTACGGAATATTGATTTATGTGTAGGAGAACCAGTAGTTTGAATTTGATTTAAGGTAACGCAATGGGAATGATTTACAACTGGAAAAGTGTGTTAAATTGTTAAGGCATGTGATTAAGTTTCATTGTAGTAAATACTGATATTGTTGTTTTATATTGCTGTGTGTGTATTTCTCTGAATGAGTGCATTATTGGTTATACTTTGCATACTGGTAGTAGGTATTTTAAGGGTACCAATATTTCTGGGGAAGATACATTTACAATGATTAGTTAGCAAGCATAGTTGTAAGTAAAACAGGTAACTATATATCTTTTGGAGGTTTATACCCTGGGTTTAATATTAGTTTTCATAGGGGCGTTGATACATATAGTCCCATGGACAACAAAGCTTCTAAATTTGATAAGTAAGGTAAATTATTTATTAGTAAGAGATTACACCCCTTACCAAGGGACCTGGGGTAGCTACCCCTATTTAACGCCAGGAGAGCAAAGGGGCGCTACATAAGCTTTTCTCACTTTTACTTTATACAGGGGGCGCTCCACTTCACGATTAATTTAAATCTATCACTCCCCTTCCATTTTACTATTTTATATATATATATTTTTTTCTCTCATTCATAAAGGCAGCTTTTACACACGGTTTTACTCTAAATACTTCCTGGTAATTCTAGGTGCTGTAAGCTGTCCGTGCCTTTATTCCACCAGGGCGCGATCTTCTCACAAACTTGAAGACTGTCACTCCCCATTCACGTTTTACAACTTATTGTTAATGATAAAGAGACAGCTTTTTACACACAGTTTTAAACAAAGTACTGATATTATTCCTCTTCAACTGACCGCTTTGTTTTCTATGCAAAAACCACTTCGCCACAGAAGACTCAATATTATTGGCATAGCAAGTTCTGCTCTTCTCCTTTCAAAACTTGCTAAAAGCTGTATTTAAAAGAACAGATTGGCCGGGGTAATTCACACCCTTCAATGCCAGCTTAATGTTTAGGTTAGTGGGAATGACAGAGGAATTAGGGATGGAAACTTCTTTGCTGGTGGTAGAAGCGGTCTGGTGAATTTTTAGAGAGAAGAGGCCGTCGATTTTTGAATGTAGAAAATTGTTCTGGCTGCAGCCTGCAGTATGGACTTGTTGGTGTGTGTAGCTCCCAGTGTTCTGACAGCGCGACGTTTTGGGGAAGCATGTGATTCAGCAGCTACCAGTGGGCTTCGTGCGGCGGAGATTTTGTGGCTGTTAGCGGAGTTGATAACAGAGGGTCGTTAAGAGAAGCCTGCATGCAGTAGGCAAAGGAGTAATGTTTGCCGGCGGGGGACGTGCGGCGATTAACCTGTGCGGTAGTGAAAAGGACTTAAAAAGAAGGAAGTGTGCGGATGCGGAAAGAATGGAATAATTGTGGTAGGCTGCCGGCTGAGTAGTTTGGTGAATGTTTGGTGTGGGTCCGGCGCTGCCGATTGGATGGTGGGGCTGCAGTGTGAGTCAGATAAAAAAAAAAAAAAAGAACATTAGTAGTATCCAATGGGACCAACTGGCATGTATAGAGGCGTGTAATACAAAAGGGCTGTTTTCGGTAGCATCTCTTGCTTACGGCCATACCACCCTGAACACGCCTGATCTAGTCTGATCTCGGAAACTAAGCAGGGTAAGGTCTGGTTAGTACTTGGATGGGAGACCGCCTGGGAATACCAGGTGCTGTAAGCTTTTCTCACTTTTACTTTATACAGGGGGCGCTCCACTTCACGATTAATTTAAATCTATCACTCCCCTTCCATTTTACTATTTTATATATATATATTTTTTTTCTCTCATTCATAAAGGCAGCTTTTAGAAACCGTTTTACTCTAAATACTTCCTGGTAATTCTAGGTGCTGTAAGCTGTTTGTGCCTTTATTCCACCAGGGCGCGATCTTCTCACAAACTTGAAGACTGTCACTCCCCATTCACGTTTTACAACTTATTGTTGATGATAAAGAGACAGCTTTTTACACACAGTTTTAAACAAAGTACTGATATTATTCCTCTTCAACTGACCGCTTTGTTTTCTATGCAAAAACCACTTCGCCACAGAAGACTCGATATTATTGGCATAGCAAGTTCTGCTCTTCTCCTTTCAAAACTTGCTAAAAGCTGTATTTAAAAGAACAGATTGGCCAGGGTAATTCACACCCTTCAATGCCAGCTTAATGTTTAGGTTAGTGGGAATCACAGAGGAATTAGGGATGGAAACTTCTTTGCTGGTGGTAGAAGCGGTCTGCTGAATTTTTAGAGAGAAGAGGCCGTCGATGTTTGAATGTAGAAAATTGTTCTGGCTGCAGCCTGCAGTATGGACTTGTTGGTGTGTGTAGCTCCCAGTGTTCTGACAGCGCGACGTTTTAGGGAAGCATGTGATTCAGCAGCTACCAGTGGGCTTCGTGCGGCGGAGATTTTGTGGCTGTTAGCGGAGTTGATAACAGAGGGTCGTTAAGAGAAGCCTGCATGAGGTAGGCAAAGGAGTAATGTTTGCCGTCGGGGGACGTGCGGCGATTAACCTGTGCGGTAGTGAAAAGGAGTTAAAAAGAAGGAAGTGTGCGGATGCGGAAAGAATGGAATAATTGTGGTAGGCTGCCGGCTGAGTAGTTTGGTGAATGTTTGGTGTGGGTCCGGCGCTGCCGATTGGATGGTGGGGCTGCAGTGTGAGTCAGATAAAAAAAAAAAAAAAGAACATTAGTAGTATCCAATGGGACCAACTGGCATGTATAGAGGCGTGTAATACAAAAGGGCTGTTTTCGGTAGCATCTCTCGCTTACGGCCATACCACCCTGAACACGCCTGATCTAGTCTGATCTCGGAAGCTAAGCAGGGTAAGGTCTGGTTAGTACTTGGATGGGAGACCGCCTGGGAATACCAGGTGCTGTAAGCTTTTCTCACTTTTACTTTATACAGGGGGCGCTCCACTTCACGATTAATTTAAATCTATCACTCCCCTTCCATTTTACTATTTTATATATATATATTTTTTTTCTCTCATTCATAAAGGCAGCTTTTAGAAACCGTTTTACTCTAAATACTTCCTGGTAATTCTAGGTGCTGTAAGCTGTTTGTGCCTTTATTCCACCAGGGCGCGATCTTCTCACAAACTTGAAGACTGTCACTCCCCATTCACGTTTTACAACTTATTGTTGATGATAAAGAGACAGCTTTTTACACACAGTTTTAAACAAAGTACTGATATTATTCCTCTTCAACTGACCGCTTTGTTTTCTATGCAAAAACCACTTCGCCACAGAAGACTCGATATTATTGGCATAGCAAGTTCTGCTCTTCTCCTTTCAAAACTTGCTAAAAGCTGTATTTAAAAGAACAGATTGGCCAGGGTAATTCACACCCTTCAATGCCAGCTTAATGTTTAGGTTAGTGGGAATCACAGAGGAATTAGGGATGGAAACTTCTTTGCTGGTGGTAGAAGCGGTCTGCTGAATTTTTAGAGAGAAGAGGCCGTCGATGTTTGAATGTAGAAAATTGTTCTGGCTGCAGCCTGCAGTATGGACTTGTTGGTGTGTGTAGCTCCCAGTGTTCTGACAGCGCGACGTTTTAGGGAAGCATGTGATTCAGCAGCTACCAGTGGGCTTCGTGCGGCGGAGATTTTGTGGCTGTTAGCGGAGTTGATAACAGAGGGTCGTTAAGAGAAGCCTGCATGAGGTAGGCAAAGGAGTAATGTTTGCCGTCGGGGGACGTGCGGCGATTAACCTGTGCGGTAGTGAAAAGGAGTTAAAAAGAAGGAAGTGTGCGGATGCGGAAAGAATGGAATAATTGTGGTAGGCTGCCGGCTGAGTAGTTTGGTGAATGTTTGGTGTGGGTCCGGTGCTGCCGATTGGATGGTGGTGCTGCAGTGTGAGTCAGATAAAAAAAAAAAAAACCAGGAGTAGGATCCAATGGGACTAACTGGCATGTATCGACGCGTGTAATGCAAAAGGGCTGTTTTTGGTCGCGTCTCTCGCTTATGGCCATACCACTCTGAACACGCCCGATATCGTCTGATCTCGGAAGCTAAGCAGGGTAGGTTCTGGTTAGTACTTGGATGGGAGACCACCTGGGAATACCAGGTGCTGTAAGCTTTTCTCACTTTTACTTTATACAGGGGGCGCTCCACTTCACGATTAATTTAAATCTATCACTCCCCTTCCATTTTACTATTTTATATATATATATTTTTTTCTCTCATTCATAAAGGCAGCTTTTACACACGGTTTTACTCTAAATACTTCCTGGTAATTCTAGGTGCTGTAAGCTGTCCGTGCCTTTATTCCACCAGGGCGCGATCTTCTCACAAACTTGAAGACTGTCACTCCCCATTCACGTTTTACAACTTATTGTTAATGATAAAGAGACAGCTTTTTACACACAGTTTTAAACAAAGTACTGATATTATTCCTCTTCAACTGACCGCTTTGTTTTCTATGCAAAAACCACTTCGCCACAGAAGACTCAATATTATTGGCATAGCAAGTTCTGCTCTTCTCCTTTCAAAACTTGCTAAAAGCTGTATTTAAAAGAACAGATTGGCCGGGGTAATTCACACCCTTCAATGCCAGCTTAATGTTTAGGTTAGTGGGAATCACAGAGGAATTAGGGATGGAAACTTCTTTGCTGGTGGTAGAAGCGGTCTGGTGAATTTTTAGAGAGAAGAGGCCGTCGATTTTTGAATGTAGAAAATTGTTCTGGCTGCAGCCTGCAGTATGGACTTGTTGGTGTGTGTAGCTCCCAGTGTTCTGACAGCGCGACGTTTTGGGGAAGCATGTGATTCAGCAGCTACCAGTGGGCTTCGTGCGGCGGAGATTTTGTGGCTGTTAGCGGAGTTGATAACAGAGGGTCGTTAAGAGAAGCCTGCATGCAGTAGGCAAAGGAGTAATGTTTGCCGGCGGGGGACGTGCGGCGATTAACCTGTGCGGTAGTGAAAAGGAGTTAAAAAGAAGGAAGTGTGCGGATGTGGAAAGAATGGAATAATTGTGGTAGGCTGCCGGCTGAGTAGTTTGGTGAATGTTTGGTGTGGGTCCGGCGCTGCCGATTGGATGGTGGGGCTGCAGTGTGAGTCAGATAAAAAAAAAAAAAAGAACATTAGTAGTATCCAATGGGACCAACTGGCATGTATAGAGGCGTGTAATGCAAAAGGGCTGTTTTCGGTAGCATCTCTCGCTTACGGCCATACCACCCTGAACACGCCTGATCTAGTCTGATCTCGGAAGCTAAGCAGGGTAGGGTCTGGTTAGTACATGGATGGGAGACCGCCTGGGAATACCAGGTGCTGTAAGCTTTTCTCACTTTTACTTTATACAGGGGGCGCTCCACTTCACGATTAATTTAAATCTATCACTCCCCTTCCATTTTACTATTTTATATATATATATTTTTTTTCTCTCATTCATAAAGGCAGCTTTTAGAAACCGTTTTACTCTAAATACTTCCTGGTAATTCTAGGTGCTGTAAGCTGTTTGTGCCTTTATTCCACCAGGGCGCGATCTTCTCACAAACTTGAAGACTGTCACTCCCCATTCACGTTTTACAACTTATTGTTGATGATAAAGAGACAGCTTTTTACACACAGTTTTAAACAAAGTACTGATATTATTCCTCTTCAACTGACCGCTTTGTTTTCTATGCAAAAACCACTTCGCCACAGAAGACTCGATATTATTGGCATAGCAAGTTCTGCTCTTCTCCTTTCAAAACTTGCTAAAAGCTGTATTTAAAAGAACAGATTGGCCAGGGTAATTCACACCCTTCAATGCCAGCTTAATGTTTAGGTTAGTGGGAATCACAGAGGAATTAGGGATGGAAACTTCTTTGCTGGTGGTAGAAGCGGTCTGCTGAATTTTTAGAGAGAAGAGGCCGTCGATGTTTGAATGTAGAAAATTGTTCTGGCTGCAGCCTGCAGTATGGACTTGTTGGTGTGTGTAGCTCCCAGTGTTCTGACAGCGCGACGTTTTGGGGAAGCATGTGATTCAGCAGCTACCAGTGGGCTTCGTGCGGCGGAGATTTTGTGGCTGTTAGCGGAGTTGATAACAGAGGGTCGTTAAGAGAAGCCTGCATGAGGTAGGCAAAGGAGTAACCTTTAACCCTGTTGATATATCACTGCTATCTCGGTTAGAAGACTGTCTATTAGATATCCAGTGCTGGATGGCAAAAAATTTCCTTATGTTAAACACAGAAAAAACAGAAGTTCTGGTAATTGGTCCCAAGGCTGCTAGAAATAAGTTCCACCACCTCAACGTTGGTAACCTTCCTACACAACCTAACATGGTAGTTAGAAATCTTGGCGTTCTTGTCGATTCAGATCTATGCTTTGATGCTCACATAAGAAGTATTACTAGAACTGCATTTTATCATCTACGGAACATAGCCAAGCTTCGTAAGATGCTCTCACTTAATGATGCAGAAAAACTAATACATGCCTTCGTAAGTTCCAGACTGGATTACTGTAATGCCCTCCTATCGGGTTGCCCGTCTGGATCCTTGCATAAACTTCAGATGGTACAGAATGCTGCAGCCAGAGTTCTAACAAACACTAAAAAATTTGATCATATTACACCGGTCTTATCCTCTCTTCATTGGCTGCCAGTTAAGTCTCGAATTGACTATAAAATACTGCTATTAACTTATAAAGCACTAAATGGCCTTGCACCAGAATACCTTAGTGAACTGCTGACCACATACAACCCTCCACGCTTGCTTCGCTCTCAAGCCATGGGATATCTGTTAGTGCCTAGGGTAGAAAGAGCTACGGCAGGCTGCAGAGCTTTCTCCTACAAAGCTCCTCTGCTGTGGAATGGTCTTCCACCGGATGTGCGGGTTTCAGGTTCACTCTCAATATTCAAGTCCAGACTAAAAACACACCTGTTTAGTTTAGCGTATAGGGACACTAGTTCTAGCCCTAGCTAACTCTTCACTCCCAGTCAGACCTGTAGTGTGAGGTGTAGAGCTGGGTGGGGATCGGTGCCATTGGCTTTGGATGAACTGGATTGTCAGTGCTGTCACTCTAGCTTTGCAATCTCTTGTGGAACTGGAGTGCTGACATTTCAGGGACTCCCCATGCCGGCATTCCCACTTGCCTCTCCCTCCTACTGATGCTGCCATAGCCATATCTGCCGGAGCTTGCAGATTGCACTTCATATTGTACTCACCTAGCTTTTAGCACTGCCAATAGCCTCCTCTACTATGCCTAATTGTACATTTTATTTCCCCTACTCCTCCTGGGGGTGATGCCTGGAGACCTCAATCTATCAAGATATCCAGCACACCCGACCACCACCAGTGACGTCCCTGCATCCAGCTCGCCGTTCTGTTCTTCCGTGTATGACCCGCTGCCTTACCTCTGGTTGCCTGGCAATTGGAAGAAGACTCGGCTTCGGCTCTCTCTATTTGACTATCCCTGCCGGCCCCTGGAGGATGGGCTTCCCCTTTGAGTCTGGTCCCTCTCAAGGTTTCTTCCTTCTAGGGAGTTTTTCCTTGCCACTGTCGCCTATGGCTTACTCACTGGGGGCTTTGGGTGAGGATACTGTAAAGCGCTTTGAGACAATGTAATGTTGTGATAATGCGCTATATAAAAATAAATTTGTTGTTGTTTGTTGTTGTTGAGTAATGTTTGCCGTCGGGGGACGTGCGGCGATTAACCTGTGCGGTAGTGAAAAGGAGTTAAAAAGAAGGAAGTGTGCGGATGCGGAAAGAATGGAATAATTGTGGTAGGCTGCCGGCTGAGTAGTTTGGTGAATGTTTGGTGTGGGTCCGGCGCTGCCGATTGGATGGTGGGGCTGCAGTGTGAGTCAGATAAAAAAAAAAAAAGAACATTAGTAGTATCCAATGGGACCAACTGGCATGTATAGAGGCGTGTAATGCAAAAGGGCTGTTTTCGGTAGCATCTCTCGCTTACGGCCATACCACCCTGAACACGCCTGATCTCGTCTGATCTCGGAAGCTAAGCAGGGTAGGGTCTGGTTAGTAGTTGGATGGGAGACTGCCTGGGAATACCAGGTGCTGTAAGCTTTTCTCACTTTTACTTTATACAGGGGGCGCTCCACTTCACGATTAATTTAAATCTATCACTCCCCTTCCATTTTACTATTTTATATATATATTTTTTTTTTCTCTCATTCATAAAGGCAGCTTTTACACACCGTTTTACTCTAAATACTTCCTGGTAATTCTAGGTGCTGTAAGCTGTTCGTGCCTTTATTCCACCAGGGCGCGATCTTCTCACAAACTTGAAGACTGTCACTCCCCATTCACGTTTTACAACTTATTGTTAATGATAAAGAGACAGCTTTTTACACACAGTTTTAAACAAAGTACTGATATTATTCCTCTTCAACTGACCGCTTTGTTTTCTATGCAAAAAGCACTTCGCCACAGAAGACTCGATATTATTGGCTGTTGGAGAAAGCGTCAGGCTTTCCACTCCAACTCTGCACACAGGACCAAACTACAATACAGTATATGTTGGAGAAAGCGACAGGCTTTCCACTCCAACTCTGTACACACCATTAATTACGAGACAACACACTTAGAGTTTTACTTGCACAAGGGTAACCAGACTCTCTGCATGGTAGGCTACAAAGGAATGTGTTACAAAGGGTGGTTCCCCTTGGCACCTTTATTTATAGTCAATGGGGGGCAGGGGTCTTGGAGTGAGAACAAAGAAAAGACTGTGAGAGTAAGAAGAAGTTCTGGTTTTCCTCAGGTAGACAACTATTTAAACACGTGCTCAGGATACGTGTAAACTAATATAATCTAAAGTATGAAGGTAAAGAAAAACAAAATAATGTATATACATATTTACACTCATTGCTGATTATACAGAAATGATAACAAATGATTACTAACAGTTTCTTCAACCTAACAGTCCCTCCTGTTTATCATGACAGTATGATCAGAAGCATCAGTATTGTACAAATTGCAAAAACACTTTCAGCACAACCGTCATTCAGATCACATCATCATCATTATTAAGAGGGCTAGACAAGGTTAGTAAATCCATTCGTTCTTCTGCAGTGTATAGCAGAAAAACAGAACTAAAAGTATGTTGTATCATGGAACGGAGGCAGGGTATAATACAAATGAAACAACAACATACAAATAATAATGTAACAAGAATGGGGAGTGAGAACTTTAGCAGTAACTGCCACCAGGACCCAGTGAGAAACCAGTCCAACCATGAGGGACTGGCATGGGGATCCAGGGACATATGTGTACAGACATAACAGTTAGTTAAATTGTCTTTCTTTGCTGAATCATAAACATAACGATACCAGTAATTTTGTAGGAAAGGATGGGTCTCATTTGTGGAGATAGGTCTCAGGTGGGAACCATCATGTGTCCATCTAGGTGGGCGAAACACCTTCTCTGGTGAGTGCAGAAGCAGACCAACAATTCCCATAAAGAGAATTACACCGAGAGTTACCTTACCACATCCCCACCCAATCAGAGCCATTCTAAATGGAGTGCAGATCAGCTGTTTTCTTCACCGGGTTGAGACGTCAGTATCCTATTGATTGCTGCGCCTTTGACTTCCACTGCTACTCCGAAGGTACAGAGGTCTCTGATACGGGCTTGATGGGCTTACAGTGACTCTTATGTATCCAGGAAGGTCGCTCTGCTATTTTCACCGCTGTTGGTGTTGTGAGGAGGACTTGATAAGGTCCGTCCCACCGAGGTGTGCTCCACTCCTTTCGCAACAGGACCTTGACCAGGATCCAATCTCCTGGCTGCAGATTATCCTGTTGAACAGAAACAGAATTTACTGGCAGACTACTGGGGTTATGTTTTTGTTGTGATGATAATAGCTTACGCATCCAATCGGCTAACGTATTTTCTCTGTCTGCTTTCCCTATATCACTCATTTCGGTTGCTAAGGGAAACGGTCTACCATACACTATTTCAAATGGTGTCAATCCTGCAGGAGTGGGAGTTATTCTCATCCATAATTTTACTAGAGACAAACATTCTGGCCACGGTCTTTTTGTCTCTTCCATTGTCTTTCTGAGCCTTGTTTTAATGGTGCCGTTGGTCCTTTCCACTAAGCCTGCGCTCTGGGGGTGATAAGCGCAATGATTTTTGAGTGCTTGTGAGTCCCATTGTCCGATCTTATAATATGAGGTATGCCATAGGTAGGGAAATAATGGCCTACCAAACATTTTGCAACGGTCATTGCATCACAGTGTTTTACAGGGTATATTTCTACCCACTTAGAAAAGGTGTCTATAATGACTAGACAGTACTTCTTCCCTTGTGACCAAGATAATTCAATGAAATCCATATGTACAATTTTAAATGGATACTCAGCTGCGGGAAACTGGCCACGTTTTGGCCTTATGTTGCCTTGTGCATTGTGTTTACAGCAAATTAAGCACGCTCGACAAAATTGTTTTGCATAATCAGAAAAATTTATAGTATAAAAGTATTGTTGAATAATATGTACCATCCCTCCTGTTGAGACATGGGTGTTTCCATGGCTCACTAAGGCAGCTGTCTTGTATAAATTTTTTGGTAGGATGGGCTTGTCATTCATATAATAAGTTTTTCCTTGCTGTATTGCTCCTCTCTTAATCCAGCTCTGTATTTCTGTTTTAGGTGCATGAGTCTGTGCATCACATAGTACATCACTATCTATCAACAAGACATCTGTAACATTTAAGGCAGGTTGTTTTTGTGCAGCACCTTTCGCCGTCATGTCCGCAAAACTGTTTCCTTTAGCTATTGCGGAAGCATCAGTTTGGTGTGCCTTACATTTGCATATCGCAAGGCAATATGGTAATTGCACAACATCTAACAACCTGAGTAATAGGTTCGTATGAGTTAAAGATGTTCCTTGCGATGTCTTGAATCCTCTATTTTTCCACACTCTTGCATGGTGATGAACAGCTCCAAACACATATTGACTATCAGTGTATATTGTAAGTGGCTTGTTTTTGAAGAGCTCGCATGCCCTAATTACAGCATAGAGTTCAGCCGCTTGTGCTGAACAAGCAGGGGGAAGTGCATCGGCCTCTAACACTTCAGTAGATGTAACTACAGCATATCCGACCTTGTTCTTCCCCATGTCATTTTTTGATGCTGATCCATCTACAAAAACAACTGTTGAATCTGGTATTGGGGTCTGTAAAATATCTGCTCTTGGTTTGGTTTGTTCTTCCACAACTGCTTTGCACGAATGTGGCTCTCCATCTTCCGCTGTCGGAAGAAGGGTGCTAGGGTTGAGAGGACCACATCGCTGTATTGTAATGTTTGACTGTGAAAGCAGGAGTGAGACTAGGGTCAGATGTCTAACATGTGTGAGGAATGGCAGTGGCGTCTGCAGTAAAACTAAAGAAACTGAATGTGGCACCTTCAAAGTGAGTGGGTGACACAACACTAATTCTGCTGATAATTTCACTGCTTCTGCAGCAGCTGCACATGCCTGCAAACACTGCGGAAAACCAGCTGCCACTGCATCTAATCGTTTAGAATAGAACGCTAATGGCCTCTCTTTTGCGCCGAATGGCTGTGTTAAAACTGCCTTCATATACCCTTGATTTGCATCAACACATAGGGTAAATGGTTGTTGATAATCTGGCAGAGCAAGTGTCACATTAGTTTGTAACATCATTTTTAAGTTTGTGAATGCCAATTCTCCTTCTTTTGTCCACTGAATTTTATCTTTCAGTGCCATGTCCTTCCCATAAATCAGGGTTTGTAAATGTTGAACGAGTGCAGCATAATCAGGTAACCATTCCCTGCAATAATTGCAAAGTCCTAAGAAGGACATCATTTGCTGTTTAGTCTTTGGCTTTGGTGCCTCTTGTATTGCCTGTTTTCTAGTTTCTAATAACGATCGACCTTGTTGGGAGAGTTTATGTCCAAGATATATAACTTCCTCTCTGCAATACTGTAATTTTTGTTTTGATGCTTTATGTCCTGTATCATACAAATGCTGTAACACTAACAGTGTGGCTTCTTTGCAATGCTGTTTTGTATCTGAAGCAATTAATATATCATCTACATACAGTAGCACTTGACTATGGGATGGTATTTTACAGGAACTCATTGAATACCGTAGTGCCATTGTATATACATGTGGACTTTCTGAAAACCCTTGAGGGAGTCTAGTGTATGTGTATTTATGTCCTTTATAAGTGAAACCAAATAAGTGTTGTGAATCAGGATGTAGTGGTACTGAAAAAAAGGCATTACTCAGATCCACTACTGAAAAATACTTCTTGTCAGGGGACAAGGAAATTAACAAAAGGTGTGGATTAGGCACATCTGGTGCAGCATGTTGTACTATTTCATTTACTGGTCTTAAATCCTGCACCATGCGCCATTTCCCTGTATGTCCCTTCTGGACAGGGAAGATAGGAGTATTGCAAGTGGCCTCAGGAGCCTCTCGCAATATTCCTGATGCCAACATATCCTGCACTACAGGGGCTATACCTTTCTCTGCTTCAGGTTTTAACGGGTATTGTCTAACTACCGGACGGTGTTCTGATTTCACAATTACTTTGTAAGGTGGAAACCCCTTTACCAGTCCTACATCAGTGGGGGAGGACGACCACAACCCTTCCAGGAGGTGATCTAGATCTGGACATGATCCCTCCTCCAGGGTTGGAAAAATTTGTCAGGTTGGGTCCTGCAAGTGTGTGGTGAGAGTGGTTTGAACTCTCCATCCCAAAGGAAACCGCCACACATTGTGTTTTTTGTCATAGCTCCAAAAGGAGCCAGGTACGGGTTGGTAGTCATTGTAACTGTGCATGGAATCTCGTAAGAACATCTCTACATCCCTCCACTGCATCTGAGGTGGTTTTGATAGAGATACGTGTGGTGTTTCCCCTCTGAACACAGCCTGTTGTTTATTAGATAAGATGACTGAAGCAGCAGAAAAGCCAGTAGTGGAGTTAACATATATATGTTGTAAGGTGATACAAGTATCTTGAAGGGCATGAAACGTTTTGTCATAGGCATAATCTGGTCCTGGGGTGCCTTTGTACCACATAGTGACGTGTAAGGCATCGCCAGGCATGAACTGGGTTTGTTTAGGGGACTGCTTTTCTCTAGTTTTTCTCAATATTTCACGTGTCTGTGCTGTCCCCCCCAGATCTAGGGACCAATAATACTGTGGAGCTGACATGCCATGTATCACGAAAGTTTGCTTTTCTACTATAGCCTTCATGCCAGTGGGTGTTGCAGTCACACTAATACCCATTTGTATCATAAGATCCCTTCCTAACAGATTGACTGGACATGAAGGGCTTATTAGCACTTGGGCGTGACATTCTAACTCTGTTTCCTCATCTTTTATGCTAACTGGATTTGTCAATTGATGACTTTCAGCTTGGCCTCCTGCAGTTCGGATATTTATGGAGGACGAAGAAAAGGTGACCCTTGGAGGGCTAGTGGTTAACACTGTTCTACAGGCTCCGGTATCACATAGGCACTCATATATTTTCCCATTTATAATAAGCCTTCGTTTTGGTAGTTCTTCAAGTTGTTTTAGTGCTAGCAGTTGGCAAACTGCTTGCAAATCTATCTCTTCTGTCTCATCCTGTTTTTGCAGCTTATCTGGCTCCTTTGATGGTTCACAGGCTAATTGTCATTGATTCTCTGTGGAATTTGGGTTGTTTATAAACTTGGTTCTACATTGCCTAGCTAAGTGCCCAAGTTTTCCGCATGTCCAGCAAGTGTTATCTTGCTGTAATAAATTTCGCTGATTGCTCCTAAAAGCACCTCTCCCCCTTCCTCGGCCTCGTGACCTTCCTCTGAACCCTCCCCTCCCCGGAGGATTCATATGTATTATTGCAACAGTATCATTAGCAGCAAACACTGCATCTGATTTCTGTTTTTGTGCTGTATGGGCGTGTTGGGCATATTCTAGGGCTTGCTGTACTGAACCAGTATTCTGATGTACCCAATGTTTATCTATGTATCTCTTCAGTTCAGGTTTTAGCCCTGCGATGAACGCACGTTTTAACTGTTGCTGATAAACTCCTCCATTTTCCTCATTATGAGGAATTCCTGAATTCCCTCTAAACACCACTCTCATCCTATCCATAAAGTCCTCTGGCTCTTCTCCATCTTTTTGCTTGCATTGTGCAATTCTACCATAATCTGCTCGTCTCATAAACACTGTCTCTATCCTTCCATGTAATTGCTGCATACTCTGTTGCAGAGCTTGTGAATTATGTGCAAGTGGTTGATTGTCTGGTCCATGACCAGTAAAGTCTCCTGCTACTCTTCCCCATTTATGATTGAACAGCTGTCTTAAACATTGGAACATTTCTCTACCATTCAGGTGGAAACTGCTCTGTAGTTCCAATATTGCTGTCCAAAATTCTGGTACCCATTCATCAACAGGAGGTATTCCCTTTAATGCTGCCGTTCTATCTTCAGCTGTCCATGGTCTATAGACTAACATTGTTTCAGGTCCTCCATCTGGCTCTCTATTAGGGTTTGCCACCTCCACTAGGGGGCATTGTAATTCTATTTCTTCCTCTTCACTATCAATATCAATGCCTTCATTTCGCGGATGCCATCGAACCTTAGCAGTAGCTAGATCGCGCACAGGGTATAACGTAGGATCTCTACTCCTAGTTATAATGGGGGAAGAAGGAAGAGCTGATGGCTTCTTTGGTATTGTGCCCGTAGCTGATGGTTGTTTTATTTCCCTTCTATCTACGGGTTGCATGGGGGCAGGCAATAGTGGTGGTGTTGGTGGTCTATTTTCTCTATGTTTTATTTTGGCCACCGTCTCATCATCTAAAGTGACTAGAGCGGCTGCAGTTAATTTATCCTTTCTATCATCCTTTTTCTGCTTTCTACGTACATCTCTTAACTTACTTTGTTCCAACCAATTATCTGAATACTTATATTCTTTTTTCCTTTTCTCAAATTTTCCTTTCTTCAAGGTTTGTAACATTTCTAGTCTTAAATTTCCTTGTAATTTTAAGATATCTGGAGTGTGGAGTTTCCCTTCAAACCCATGTTTTTTTCTCCACCTCTGATTACTTATTTGTCCTGAACCTGGTTTATATCCTTCCATAAACTTCTCATCTCCCTCTTACTCTGATTCTTTCCCATTTTTTTTTCTTTCCCGTCTCCGCACTACACAGGTCCTGGGTGGAAATTCACTGGTATGAGATATATGGGAGGACACCAATACGGCCTTCTACTGCACGCTGTTCGTGCAGCGGTATCGGTTTTCAGGGATGAAACCCGTCCTTGATCCTTCAATCACCAGTACTTCTTTCCCACCAGGCAAAATAAGAAATGGACTGACCAAAGCAACTCTAAGCCTCTATAATAGTCTTAGTCCAGTCATTCACACAATACATGCATGTTCATATTTCGCTTAATTACGGCTAAGCCTAACCCCTTTTCTGCTTAATTACGGCTAAGCCTAACCCCTTTTCTGCTTAATTACGGCTAAGCCTAACCCACGTCAATTGACCCGGTTATTTCGCTGAATAACCTTTGTTGTCTCACCTGTCCTGTGTGCCTGTGTTCCGCCACCGAGGTCCGTCAGACATCACCAGACGTCGAGCGCAGTTCTAACCACCGGCCTGATGACGAATTCACATCACAGGTCTTTCTTGCACCCGTCTCCGAGTGGCTGTCGACAGACTTCGGTGTCGCTCCTCTCGGTGCGCTGGCGATGTCGTCAGGTGTCCTCGGATCTGGCTCGAAGGACCAAATTATATGTTGGAGAAAGCGTCAGGCTTTCCACTCCAACTCTGCACACAGGACCAAACTACAATACAGTATATGTTGGAGAAAGCGACAGGCTTTCCACTCCAACTCTGTACACACCATTAATTACGAGACAACACACTTAGAGTTTTACTTGCACAAGGGTAACCACACTCTCTGCATGGTAGGCTACAAAGGAATGTGTTACAAAGGGTGGTTCCCCTTGGCACCTTTATTTATAGTCAATGGGGGGCAGGGGTCTTGGAGTGAGAACAAAGAAAAGACTGTGAGAGTAAGAAGAAGTTCTGGTTTTCCTCAGGTAGACAACTATTTAAACACGTGCTCAGGATACATGTAAACTAATATAATCTAAAGTATGAAGGTAAAGAAAAACAAAATAATGTATATACATATTTACACTCATTGCTGATTATACAGAAATGATAACAAATGATTACTAACAGTTTCTTCAACCTAACATTGGCATAGCAAGTTCTGCTCTTCTCCTTTCAAAACTTGCTAAAAGCTGTATTTAAAAGAACAGATTGGCCAGGGTAATTCACACCCTTCAATGCCAGCTTAATGTTTAGGTTAGTGGGAATCACAGAGGAATTAGGGATGGAAACTTCTTTGCTGGTGGTAGAAGCGGTCTGCTGAATTTTTAGAGAGAAGAGGCCGTCGATGTTTGAATGTAGAAAATTGTTCTGGCTGCTGCTTGCAGTATGGACTTGTTGGTGTGTGTAGCTCCCAGTGTTCTGACAGCGCGACGTTTTGGGGAAGCATGTGATTCAGCAGCTACCAGGGGGTTCGTGCGGCGGAGATTTTGTGGCTGTTAGCGGAGTTGATAACAGAGGGTCGTTAAGAGAAGCCTGCATGCAGTAGGCAAAGGAGTAATGTTTGCCGGCGGGGGACGTGCGGCGATTAACCTGTGCGGTAGTGAAAAGGAGTTAAAGAGAAGGAAGTGTGCGGATGCGGAAAGAATGGAATAATTGTGGTAGGCTGCCGGCTGAGTAGTTTGGTGAATGTTTGGTGTGGGTCCGGCGCTGCCGATTGGATGGTGGGGCTGCAGTGTGAGTCAGATAAAAAAAAAAAAAAGAACATTAGTAGTATCCAATGGGACCAACTGGCATGTATAGAGGCGTGTAATGCAAAAGGGCTGTTTTCGGTAGCATCTCTCGCTTACGGCCATACCACCCTGAACACGCCTGATCTCGTCTGATCTCGGAAGCTAAGCAGGGTAGGGTCTGGTTAGTACTTGGATGGGAGACCACCTGGGAATACCAGGTGCTGTAAGCTTTTCTCACTTTTACTTTATACAGGGGGCGCTCCACTTCACGATTAATTTAAATCTATCAATCCCCTTCCATTTTACTATTTTATATATATATTTTTTTTTTCTCTCATTCATAAAGGCAGCTTTTAGAAACCGTTTTACTCTAAATACTTCCTGGTAATTCTAGGTGCTGTAAGCTGTTCGTGCCTTTATTCCACCAGGGCGCGATCTTCTCACAAACTTGAAGACTGTCACTCCCCATTCACGTTTTACAACTTATTGTTGATGATAAAGAGACAGCTTTTTACACACAGTTTTAAACAAAGTACTGATATTATTCCTCTTCAACTGACCGCTTTGTTTTCTATGCAAAAACCACTTCGCCACAGAAGACTCGATATTATTGGCATAGCAAGTTCTGCTCTTCTCCTTTCAAAACTTGCTAAAAGCTGTATTTAAAAGAACAGATTGGCCAGGGTAATTCACACCCTTCAATGCCAGCTTAATGTTTAGGTTAGTGGGAATCACAGAGGAATTAGGGATGGAAACTTCTTTGCTGGTGGTAGAAGCGGTCTGCTGAATTTTTAGAGAGAAGAGGCCGTCGATGTTTGAATGTAGAAAATTGTTCTGGCTGCAGCTTGCAGTATGGACTTGTTGGTGTGTGTAGCTCCCAGTGTTCTGACAGCGCGACGTTTTGGGGAAGCATGTGATTCAGCAGCTACCAGTGGGCTTCGTGCGGCGGAGATTTTGTGGCTGTTAGCGGAGTTGATAACAGAGGGTCGTTAAGAGAAGCCTGCATGCAGTAGGCAAAGGAGTAATGTTTGCCGGCGGGGGACGTGCGGCGATTAACCTGTGCGGTAGTGAAAAGGAGTTAAAGAGAAGGAAGTGTGCGGATGCGGAAAGAATGGAATAATTGTGGTAGGCTGCCGGCTGAGTAGTTTGGTGAATGTTTGGTGTGGGTCCGGCGCTGCCGATTGGATGGTGGGGCTGCAGTGTGAGTCAGATAAAAAAAAAAAAAAAAACCAGGAGTAGGATCCAATGGGACTAACTGGCATGTATAGACGCGTGTAATGCAAAAGGGCTGTTTTTGGTAGCATCCCTCGCTTACGGCCATACCACCCTGAACACGCCCGATCTCGTCTGATCTCGGAAGCCAAGCAGGGTAGGGTCTAGTTAGTACTTGGATGGGAGACCTTCTGGGAATACCAGGTGCTGTAAGCCTTTCTCACTTTTACTTTATACAGGGGGCGCTCCACTTCACGATTAATTTAAATCTATCACTCCCCTTACTATTTTATATATTTCTTTTTTCTCTCATTCATAAAGGCAGCTTTTACACACGTTTTACTCTAAATACTGCCTGGTAATTCTAGGTGCTGTAAGCTGGTCGTGCCTTTATTCCACCAGGGCACGATCTTCTCACAATCTTGAAGACTGTCACTCCCCATTCACATTTTACAACTTATTGTTAATAATAAAGAGACAGCTTTTTACACACAGTTTTAAACAAAGTACTGATATAATTCCTCTTCAACTCACCGCTTTGTTTTCTATGCAAAAACCACTTCGCCACAGAAGACTTGATATTTTTGGCATAGCAAGGTCTGCTCTTCTCCTCCTTTCAAAACTTGCTAAAAGCTGTATTTAAAAGAGCAGGTTGGCCGGGGTAATTCACACCCTTCAATGCCAACTTAATGTTTAGGTTAGTGGGAATCACAGAGGAATTAGGGATGGAAACTTCTTTGCTGATGGTAGAAGCGGTCTGGTGAATTTTTAGAGAGAAGAGGCCGTCGATGTTTCAATGTAGAAAATTGTTCTGGCTGCAGCCTGCAGTATGGACTTGTTGGTGTGTGTAGCTCCCAGTGTTCTGACAGCGTAACGTTTTGGGGAAGCATGTGATTCAACAGCTACCAGTGGGCTTCGCGCGGCAGTGATTTTGTGGCTGTTAGCGGAGTTGATTACAGAGGGTCGTTAAGAGAAGCCTGCATGCGGTAGGCAAAGGAGTAATGTTTGCCGGCGGGGGACGTGCGGCGATTAACCTGTGCGGTAGTGAAAAGGAGTTAAAGAGAAGGAAGTGTGCGGATGCGGAAAGAATGGGATAATTGTGGTAGGCTGCCGGCTGAGTAGTTTGGTGAATGTTTGGTGTGGGTCCGGCGCTGCCGATTGGATGGTGGTGCTGCAGTGTGAGTCAGATAAAAAAAAAAAAAAACCAGGAGTAGAATCCAATGGGACTAACTGGCATGTATAGACGCGTGTAATGCAAAAGGGCTGTTTTTGGTAGCTTCTCACGCTTATGGCCATACCACCCTGAACACGCCCGATCTCATCTGATCTCGGAAGCCAAGCAACGTAGGGTCTGGTTAGTACTTGGATGGGAGACCTCCTGGGAATACCAGGTGCTGTAAGCTTTTCTCACTTTTACTTTATACAGGGGGCGCTCCACTTCACGATTAATTTAAATCTAGCACTCCCCTTCCATTTTACTATTTTATATATATATTTTTTTTCTCTCTTTCATAAAGCCAGCTTTTAGAAACCGTTTTACTCTAAATACTTCCTGGAAATTCTAGGTGCTGTAAGCTGTTCGTGCCTTTATTCCACCAGGGCGCAATATTCTCACAAACTTGAAGACTGTCACTCCCCATTCACGTTTTACAACTTATTGTTAATGATAAAGAGACAGCTTTTTACACACAGTTTTAAACAAAGTACTGATATTATTCCTCTTCAACTGACCGCTTTGTTTTCTATGCAAAAACCACTTCACCACAGAAGACTCGATATTATTGGCATAGCAAGTTCTGCTCTTCTCCTTTCAAAACTTGCTAAAAGCTGTATTTAAAAGAACAGATTGGCCGGGGTAATTCACACCCTTCAATGCCAGCTTAATGTTTAGGTTAGTGGGAATCACAGAGGAATTAGGGATGGAAACTTCTTTGCTGGTGGTAGAAGCGGTCTGGTGAATTTTTAGAGAGAAGAGGCCGTCGATGTTTCAATGTAGAAAATTGTTCTGGCTGCAGCCTGCAGTATGGACTTGTTGGCATGTGTAGCTCCCAGTATTCTGACAGCGCAACGTTTTGGGGAAGCATGTGATTCAACAGCTACCAGTGGGCTTCGTGCGGCGGAGATTTTGTGGCTGTTAGCGGAGTTGATAACAGAAAGTCATTAAGAGAAGCCTGCATGCGGTAGGCAAAGGAGTAATGTTTGCCGGCGGGGGACGTGCGGCGATTAACCTGTGCGGTAGTGAAAAGGACTTAAAGAGAAGGAAGTGTGCGGATGCGGAAAGAATGGAATAATTGTGGTAGGCTGCCAGCCGAGTAGTTTGGTGAATGTTTGGTGTGGGTCCAGCACTGCCGATTGGATGGTGGGGCTGCAGTGTGAGTCAGATAAAAAAAAAAAAAAAACAGGAGTAGGATCCACTTGGACTAACTGGCATGTATAGAGGCGTGTAATGCAAAAGGGCTGTTTTTGGTAGTTTTTCTCGCTCACGGCCGTACCACCCTGAACACGCCCGATCTAGTCCGATCTCGGAAGCCAAGCAAGATAGGGTCTGCTTAGTACTTGGATGGGAGATCTACTGGGAATACCAGGTGCTGTAAGCTTTTCTCACTTTTACTTCATACAGGGGGCGCTCCACTTCTCGATTAATTTAAATCTATCACTCCCCTTCCATTTTACTATTTTATATATATATATATATTTTTTTTTCTCTCATTCATAAAGGCAGCTTTTACACACCGTTTTACTCTAAATACTGCCTGGTAATTATAGCTACTGTAAGCTGTTTGTGCCTTTATTCCACCAGGGCGCGATCTTCTGACAAACTTGAAGACTGTCACTCCCCATTCACGTTTTACAACTTATTGTTAATAATAAAGAGGCAGCTTTTTACACACAGTTTTAAACAAAGTACTGATATAATTCCTCTTCAACTCACCGGTTTGTTTTCTATGCAAAAAACACTTCACCACAGAAGACTCGATATTATTGGCATAGCATGGTCTGCTCTTCTCCTCCTTTCAAAACTCGCTAAAAGCTGTATTTAAAAGAGCAGGTTGGCCGGGGTAATTCACACCCTTCAATGCCAACTTAATGTTTAGGTTAGTGGGAATCACAGAGGAATTAGGGATGGAAACTTCTTTGCTGGTGGTAGAAGTGGTCTGGTGAATTTTTAGAGAGAAGAGGCCGTCGATGTTTGAATGTAGAAAATTGTTCTGGCTGCAGCCTGCAGTATGGACTTGTTGGCGTGTGTAGCTCCCAGTGTTCTGACAGCGCGACGTTTTGGGGAAGCATGTGATTCAACAGCTACCAGTGGGCTTCGTGCGGCGGAGATTTTGTGGCTGTTAGCGGAGTTGATAACAGAAAGTCATTAAGAGAAGCCTGCATGCGGTAGGCAAAGGAGGAATGTTTGCTGGTGGGGGACGTGCGGCGATTAACCTGTGCGGTAGTGTAAAGGAGTTAAAGAGAAGGAAGTGTGCGGATGCGGAAAGAATGGGATTATTGTGGTAGGCTGCCGGCTGAGTAGTTTGGTGAATGTTTGGTGTGGGTCCGGCGCTGCCGATTGGATGGTGGTGCTGCAGTGTGAGTCAGATAAAAAAAAAAAAAAACCAGGAGTAGGATCCAATGGGACTAACTGGCATGTATAGAGGCGTGTAATGCAAAAGGGCTGTTTTTGGCAGCGTCTCTCGCTTGAGGCCATACCACCCTGAACACGCCTGATCTCATCTGATCTCGGAAGCTAAGCAGGGTAGGGTGTGGTTAGTACTTGGATGGGAGACCACCTGGGAATACCAGGTGCTGTAAGCTTTTCTCACTTTTACTTTATAAAGGGGGCGCTCCACTTCACGATTAATTTAAATCTATCACTCCCCTTCCATTTTACTATTTTATATATATATATTTTTTCTCTCTTTCATAAAGCCAGCTTTTAGAAACCGTTTCACTCTAAATACTGCCTGGTAATTCTAGGTGCTGTAAGCTGTTTGTGACTTTATTCCACCAGGGCGCGATCTTCTCACAAACTTGAAGACTGTCACTCCCCATTCACGTTTTACAACTTATTGTTAATGATAAAGAGACAGCTTTTTACACACAGTTTTAAACAAAGTACTGATATTATTCCTCTTCAACTGACCGCTTTGTTTTCTATGCAAAAACCACTTCACCACAAAAGACTCGATATTATTGGCATAGCAAGGTCTGCTCTTCTCCTCCTTTCAAAACTTGCTAAAAGCTGTATTTAAAAGAGCAGATTGGCAGGGGTAATTCACACACTTCAATGCCAGCTTAATGTTTAGGTTAGTGGGAATCACAGAGGAATTAGGGATGGAAACTTCTTTGCTGGTGGTAGAAGCGGTCTGGTGAATTTTTAGAGAGAAGAGGCCGTCGATGTTTGAATGTAGAAAATTGTTCTGGCTGCAGCCTGTGTCATGCCCTGCTCGTCGGCTCCTCCTGTGTGCCACGCCCCCTGCCTACCCACGTGTGTTTCCCGGATTGTACCCAGCTGTGTCTGATTATTTTCAATCAGTCCTGTGTATTTCAGTCCGTGTCTTACCCGAGTCCTGTGTCCGTCATTGATGTTCATGGATGTTTGTTTGCGTGAGATCCCCGTATTCCTGAATAAACCCCGTTCGTCCCGTATCCTGCCTGCCTGCTTCCTCCTTCCGCACAATCGCCGCTCTCCGCCGCGCTCGCGCACCTCGACCCGTGACAGAATGACGGACCCGAAAAAGAAAAATAAGCGGAGAAGGAGGATCCCGTAGGAGCCGATCCGCCTGGGAGCCTGCTCGCTCTCCAGGATATGGATCGCTCCGGAGGAAGAGGTACCCGTCCGGTCTCCAGCCCGGGGGCCGCTCCAGCGAGGTACCTGCCCTGTCTCCATGTTCTGGCACTCGAGTGAGGAGGAGGAGGAGGAGCCCTTCCTCTTCCCTTACCAGGAGCGGGAGCCGGTGTTTTCGCCGTCTGTGTTTGCAGACATCGCGCCACCTCCCGCTGCCACCAGGCGCCAGAAGAGCAAGGAGGGGTCCATCGAATACCCGGACCCACTGCTCATCCCCCCTGCAGCAGCCACCCCGGAGGCGCCGTCCGCGCCTCAACCAGGGAAGACGGCCGACTGCATCTCCCAGTTCTTCGCCCTCCAGGGGCTATTCTGGAGGATCTGGGAGGGACTGGGCACTCCAGTGAGTCCGGAGGCAGAGGACATTGTAACGCGGCTCCAGAAAGACTTTGCCGCGTTCACTCCCGCCTCCGACCGGGGGGATCTGGAGAAAATGGCAGAGGGAGTTCGGCAGCTCCTCCAGCTCCAGAGGGCTGCGGACCCCGCTCCCGTGCAGCCGCCATTGCCGGCGGACCCCGCTCCCGTGCAGCCGCCATTGCCGGCGGACCCCGCTCCCGTGCAGCCGCCATTGCCGGCGGACCCCGCTCCCGTGCAGCCGCCTTCGCCGCTGCCGCCGCCTGCGCAGCCGCCTTCGCCGTCGCCGCCGCCTGCGCAGCCGCATTCGCTGCCTGCTGCAGCTCCCGGGCCGGCGCCCCCACTGCAACCACCTGCAGCTCCCGGGCAGGCGCCCCCACTGCAGCAAGCTCCTGTTCCTGACCGCGCTCCTGTTCCTGACCGCGCTCCTGTTCCTGACCGCGCTCCTGTTCCTGTCCCGGCGCCCCCACTGCAACCACCTGCAGCTCCCGGGCCGGCGCCCCCACTGCAGCCACCTCCAAGTCCTGACCGCGCTCCAAGTCCTGACCGCGCTCCTGTTCCTTCTCCCCCTGTGACTGTTTCTCCCTCGCCCCGGCGAACTCGACCCCGACCGGGGGTCATGTCTGTGTCCCGTAAAGGGAGGGGACACAGACGCAGGGCTGGGGTCCCGCCCGCCCTGCCCCCTGGCTCGCCCTGCGTCGCCTGCGCTGGGGCTCGGTTGGCGCCTGCGGGTCCTGGCCCTCCGGGTCGGCTGTCGCCTGCGGGTCCCTCTCCGGTGCCTCGTCGCCCTGCCTCGCTCCCCCCTTCGGTGCCTGGTCGGTCGCCTGGGGGTTCCCCGACGGCGGCTCCTTGGTCGCCTGCGGGGCCCCTACCTGCGGCCCGTCGGAGGACGTCGCCGCCTGCAGCGGCTCCCCCCCTCGCCTTGCCTTCGCCCTGGCCCCTTCCAGCTCCCTCGTCCCCTTCCCTGGTGCTCCCTCCTGCTCCCTCCCTGGCCCCTCCGCGGGTCCCTCGCCCTGTCTCCTCTGCCCCTCCGTGGTCCCCTCCGGCTGCCTCCCGTCGCCCGCTGGGGCTCCCACGGGCTCCCCTTTGTTCCCCCGCCTTCTCTCCCTTCTTTCCTGTCTCTGTCCCGCCTGTCTTTGTTCCTCCTCCTGCCTTTGTCCCGCCGTCCTCTGTTCCTGGTCCCTTTGTTCTGCCCCGCTCTGTTCCTGGTTTCCCGTCGTTCCCTCCCGTCACTCCCGCTCCTTTTGTTCCGCCTGTTCCCTCTGTTTCTCCCTTCCTGATTTGTCTGTCTGCCTTCCCGTCCCTTTGTCAGCTCCTGTCGCACGTCCTGTCGCTTGCCCTGTTTTGTGCCTCGGTCCTGTTTCCCGTCTCTTGTTGATTCTGTTTTTTTGCTCCAGGTCCCGGTTCCCGTGTCCCGTCTGTCGCCTCCTCCCTGGCGCGCCCGGTGAAGCGCGCCTTTGGGGGGGGGGTTCTGTCATGCCCTGCTCGTCGGCTCCTCCTGTGTGCCACGCCCCCTGCCTACCCACGTGTGTTTCCCGGATTGTACCCAGCTGTGTCTGATTATTTTCAATCAGTCCTGTGTATTTCAGTCCGTGTCTTACCCGAGTCCTGTGTCCGTCATTGATGTTCATGGATGTTTGTTTGCGTGAGATCCCCGTATTCCCGAATAAACCCCGTTCGTCCCGTATCCTGCCTGCCTGCTTCCTCCTTCCGCACAATCGCCGCTCTCCGCCGCGCTCGCGCACCTCGACCTGTGACAGCCTGCAGTATGGACTTGTTGGTGTGTGTAGCTCCCAGTGTTCTGACAGCGCGACGTTTTGGGGAAGCATGTGATTCAGCAGCTACCAGTGGGCTTCGTGCGGCGGAGATTTTGTGGCTGTTAGCGGAGTTGATAACAGAGGGTCGTTAAGAGAAGCCTGCATGCAGTAGGCAAAGGAGTAATGTTTGCCGGCGGGGGACGTGCGGCGATTAACCTGTGCGGTAGTGAAAAGGAGTTAAAAAGAAGGAAGTGTGCGGATGCGGAAAGAATGGAATAATTGTGGTAGGCTGCCGGCTGAGTAGTTTGGTGAATGTTTGGTGTGGGTCCGGCGCTGCCGATTGGATGGTGGTGCTGCAGTGTGAGTCAGATAAAAAAAAAAAAACCAGGAGTAGGATCCAATGGGACTAACTGGCATGTATAGACGCGTGTAATGCAAAAGGGCTGTTTTTGGTCACGTCTCTCGCTTATGGCCATACATCCCTGAACACGCCCGATCTCATCCGATCTCGGAAGCCAAGCAGGGTAGGGTCTGGTTAGTACTTTGATGGGAGACCTCCTGGGAATACCAGGTGATGTAAGCTTTTCTCACTTTTACTTTATACAGGGGGCGCTCCACTTCACGATTAATTTAAATCTATCACTCCCCTTCCATTTTACTATTTTATATATATATTTTTATTTTCTCTCTTTCATAAAGGCAGCTTTTACACACCGTTTTACTTTAAATACTTCCTGGTAATTCTAGGTGCTGTAAGCTGGTCGTGCCTTTATTCCACCAGGGCACGATCTTCTCACAATCTTGAAGACTGTCACTCCCCATTCACGTTTTACAACTTATTGTTAATAATAAAGAGACAGTTTTTTACACACAGTTTTAAACAAAGTACTGATATAATTCCTCTTCAACTCACCGCTTTGTTTTCTATGCAAAAACCACTTCGCCACAGAAGACTTGATATTTTTGGCATAGCAAGGTCTGCTCTTCTCCTCCTTTCAAAACTTGCTAAAAGCTGTATTTAAAAGGGCAGGTTGGCCGGGGTAATTCACACCCTTCAATGCCAGATTAATGTTTAGGTTGCCGATTGGATGGTGGTGCTGCAGTGTGAGTCAGATAAAAAAAAAAAAAACCAGGAGTAGAATCCAATGGGACTAACTGGCATGTATAGACGCGTGTAATGCAAAAGGGCTGTTTTTGGTAGCGTCTCACGCTTATGGCCATACCACCCTGAACACGCCCGATCTCATCTGATCTCGGAAGCCAAGCAAGGTAGGGTCTGGTTAGTACTTGGATGGGAGACCTCCTGGGAATACCAGGTGCTGTAAGCTTTTCTCACTTTTACTTTATACAGGGGGCGCTCCACTTCACGATTAATTTAAATCTAGCACTCCCCTTCCATTTTACTATTTTATATATATATTTTTTTTCTCACTTTCATAAAGCCAGCTTTTAGAAACCGTTTTACTCTAAATACTTCCTGGTAATTCTAGGTAAGCTGTTCGTGCCTTTATTCCACCAGGGCGCGATCTTTTCACAAACTTGAAGACTGTCACTCCCCATTCACGTTTTACAACTTATTGTTAATGATAAAGAGACAGCTTTTTACACACAGTTTTAAACAAAGTACTGATATTATTCCTCTTCACCTGACCGCTTTGTTTTCTATGCAAAAACCACTTCGCCACAGAAGACTCGATATTATTGGCATAGCAAGTTCTGCTCTTCTCCTTTCAAAACTTGCTAAAAGCTGTATTTAAAAGAACAGATTGGCCGGGGTAATTCACACCCTTCAATGCCAGCTTAATGTTTAGGTTAGTGGGAATCACAGAGGAATTAGGGATGGAAACTTCTTTGCTGGTGGTAGAAGCGGTCTGGTGAATTTTTAGAGAGAAGAGGCCGTCGATGTTTGAATGTAGAAAATAGTTCTGGCTGCAGCCTGCAGTATGGACTTGTTGGTGTGTGTAGCTCCCAGTGTTCTGACAGCGCGACGTTTTGGGGAAGCATGTGATTCAGCAGCTACCAGTGGGCTTCGTGCGGCGGAGATTTTGTGGCTGTTAGCGGAGTTGATAACAGAGGGTCGTTAAGAGAAGCCTGCATGCAGTAGGCAAAGGAGTAATGTTTGCCGGCGGGGGACGTGCGGCGATTAACCTGTGCGGTAGTGAAAAGGAGTTAAAAAGAAGGAAGTGTGCGGATGCGGAAAGAATGGAATAATTGTGGTAGGCTGCCGGCTGAGTAGTTTGGTGAATGTTTGGTGTGGGTCCGGCGCTGCCGATTGGATGGTGGTGCTGCAGTGTGAGTCAGATAAAAAAAAAAAAAACCAGGAGTAGAATCCAATGGGACTAACTGGCATGTATAGACGCGTGTAATGCAAAAGGGCTGTTTTTGGTAGCGTCTCACGCTTATGGCCATACCACCCTGAACACGCCCGATCTCATCTGATCTCGGAAGCCAAGCAAGGTAGGGTCTGGTTAGTACTTGGATGGGAGACCACCTGGGAATACCAGGTGCTGTAAGCTTTTCTCACTTTTACTTTATACAGGGGGCGCTCCACTTCACGATTAATTTAAATCTATCACTCCCCTTCCATTTTACTATTTTATATATTTCTTTTTTCTCTCATTCATAAAGGCAGCTTTTACACACCGTTTTACTCTAAATACTTCCTGGTAATTCTAGGTGCTGTAAGCTGTTCGTGCCTTTATTCCACCAGGGCGCAATATTCTCACAAACTTGAAGACTGTCACTCCCCATTCACGTTTTACAACTTATTGTTAATGATAAAGAGACAGCTTTTTACACACAGTTTTAAACAAAGTACTGATATTATTCCTCTTCAACTGACCGCTTTGTTTTCTATGCAAAAACCACTTCACCACAGAAGACTCGATATTATTGGCATAGCAAGTTCTGCTCTTCTCCTTTCAAAACTTGCTAAAAGCTGTATTTAAAAGAACAGATTGGCCGGGGTAATTCACACCCTTCAATGCCAGCTTAATGTTTAGGTTAGTGGGAATCACAGAGGAATTAGGGATGGAAACTTCTTTGCTGGTGGTAGAAGCGGTCTGGTGAATTTTTAGAGAGAAGAGGCCGTCGATGTTTGAATGTAGAAAATTGTTCTGGCTGCAGCCTGCAGTATGGACTTGTTGGTGTGTGTAGCTCCCAGTGTTCTGACAGCGCGACGTTTTGGGGAAGCATGTGATTCAGCAGCTACCAGTGGGCTTCGTGCGGCGGAGATTTTGTGGCTGTTAGCGGAGTTGATAACAGAGGGTCGTTAAGAGAAGCCTGCATGCAGTAGGCAAAGGAGTAATGTTTGCCGGCGGGGGACGTGCGGCGATTAACCTGTGCGGTAGTGAAAAGGAGTTAAAAAGAAGGAAGTGTGCGGATGCGGAAAGAATGGAATAATTGTGGTAGGCTGCCGGCTGAGTAGTTTGGTGAATGTTTGGTGTGGGTCCGGCGCTGCCGATTGGATGGTGGTGCTGCAGTGTGAGTCAGATAAAAAAAAAAAAAACCAGGAGTAGAATCCAATGGGACTAACTGGCATGTATAGACGCGTGTAATGCAAAAGGGCTGTTTTTGGTAGCGTCTCACGCTTATGGCCATACCACCCTGAACACGCCCGATCTCATCTGATCTCGGAAGCCAAGCAAGGTAGGGTCTGGTTAGTACTTGGATGGGAGACCACCTGGGAATACCAGGTGCTGTAAGCTTTTCTCACTTTTACTTTATACAGGGGGCGCTCCACTTCACGATTAATTTAAATCTATCACTCCCCTTCCATTTTACTATTTTATATATTTCTTTTTTCTCTCATTCATAAAGGCAGCTTTTACACACCGTTTTACTCTAAATACTTCCTGGTAATTCTAGGTGCTGTAAGCTGTTCGTGCCTTTATTCCACCAGGGCGCAATATTCTCACAAACTTGAAGACTGTCACTCCCCATTCACGTTTTACAACTTATTGTTAATGATAAAGAGACAGCTTTTTACACACAGTTTTAAACAAAGTACTGATATTATTCCTCTTCAACTGACCGCTTTGTTTTCTATGCAAAAACCACTTCACCACAGAAGACTCGATATTATTGGCATAGCAAGTTCTGCTCTTCTCCTTTCAAAACTTGCTAAAAGCTGTATTTAAAAGAACAGATTGGCCGGGGTAATTCACACCCTTCAATGCCAGCTTAATGTTTAGGTTAGTGGGAATCACAGAGGAATTAGGGATGGAAACTTCTTTGCTGGTGGTAGAAGCGGTCTGGTGAATTTTTAGAGAGAAGAGGCCGTCGATGTTTCAATGTAGAAAATTGTTCTGGCTGCAGCCTGCAGTATGGACTTGTTGGCGTGTGTAGCTCCCAGTGTTCTGACAGCATGACATTTTGGGGAAGCATGTGATTCAACAGCAACCAGTGGGCTTCGTGCGGCGGAGATTTTGTGGCTGTTAGCGGAGTTGATAACAGAGGGTCTTTAAGAGAAGCCTGCATGCGGTAGGCAAATGAGTAATGTTTGCCGGCGGGGGACGTGCAGCGATTAACCTGTGCGGTAGTGAAAAGGAGTTAAAAAGAAGGAAGTGTGCGGATGCGGAAAGAATGGAATAATTGTGGTAGGCTGCCGGCTGAGTAGTTTGGTGAATGTTTGGTGTGGGTGCGGCGCTGCCGATTGGATGGTGGTGCTGCAGTGTGAGTCAGATAAAAAAAAAAAAAAAACAGGAGTAGGATCCAATGGGACTAACTGGCATGTATAGAGGCGTGTAATGCAAAAGGGCTGTTTTTGTTCGCGGCTCTCTCTTATGGCCATACCATCCTGAACACGCCCGATCTCGTCTGATCTCGGAAGCTAAGTGGGGTAGGGTCTGGTTAGTACTTGGATGGGAGACTGCCTGGGAATACCACGTGCTGTAAGCTTTTCTCACTTTTACTTTATACAGGGGGCACTCCACCTCACGATTAATTTAAATCTATCACTCCCCTTACTATTTTATATATTTCTTTTTTCTCTCATTCATAAAGGCAGCTTTTACACACGTTTTACTCTAAATACTGCCTGGTAATTCTAGGTGCTGTAAGCTGGTCGTGCCTTTATTCCACCAGGGCACGATCTTCTCACAATCTTGAAGACTGTCACTCCCCATTCACATTTTACAACTTATTGTTAATAATAAAGAGACAGCTTTTTACACACAGTTTTAAACAAAGTACTGATATAATTCCTCTTCAACTCACCGCTTTGTTTTCTATGCAAAAACCACTTCGCCACAGAAGACTTGATATTTTTGGCATAGCAAGGTCTGCTCTTCTCCTCCTTTCAAAACTTGCTAAAAGCTGTATTTAAAAGGGCAGGTTGGCCGGGGTAATTCACACCCTTCAATGCCAGATTAATGTTTAGGTTAGTGGGAATCACAGAGGAATTAGGGATGGAAACTTCTTTGCTGATGGTAGAAGCGGTCTGGTGAATTTTTAGAGAGAAGAGGCCGTCGATGTTTCAATGTAGAAAATTGTTCTGGCTGCAGCCTGCAGTATGGACTTGTTGGTGTGTGTAGCTCCCAGTGTTCTGACAGCGTAACGTTTTGGGGAAGCATGTGATTCAACAGCTACCAGTGGGCTTCGCGCGGCAGTGATTTTGTGGCTGTTAGCGGAGTTGATTACAGAGGGTCGTTAAGAGAAGCCTGCATGCGGTAGGCAAAGGAGTAATGTTTGCCGGCGGGGGACGTGCGGCGATTAACCTGTGCGGTAGTGAAAAGGAGTTAAAGAGAAGGAAGTGTGCGGATGCGGAAAGAATGGGATAATTGTGGTAGGCTGCCGGCTGAGTAGTTTGGTGAATGTTTGGTGTGGGTCCGGCGCTGCCGATTGGATGGTGGTGCTGCAGTGTGAGTCAGATAAAAAAAAAAAAAAACCAGGAGTAGAATCCAATGGGACTAACTGGCATGTATAGACGCGTGTAATGCAAAAGGGCTGTTTTTGGTAGCTTCTCACGCTTATGGCCATACATCCCTGAACACGCCCGATCTCATCCGATCTCGGAAGCCAAGCAGGGTAGGGTCTGGTTAGTACTTTGATGGGAGACCTCCTGGGAATACCAGGTGATGTAAGCTTTTCTCACTTTTACTTTATACAGGGGGCGCTCCACTTCACGATTAATTTAAATCTAGCACTCCCCTTCCATTTTACTATTTTATATATATATTTTTTTTCTCTCTTTCATAAAGCCAGCTTTTAGAAACCGTTTTACTCTAAATACTTCCTGGAAATTCTAGGTGCTGTAAGCTGTTCGTGCCTTTATTCCACCAGGGCGCAATATTCTCACAAACTTGAAGACTGTCACTCCCCATTCACGTTTTACAACTTATTGTTAATGATAAAGAGACAGCTTTTTACACACAGTTTTAAACAAAGTACTGATATTATTCCTCTTCAACTGACCGCTTTGTTTTCTATGCAAAAACCACTTCACCACAGAAGACTCGATATTATTGGCATAGCAAGTTCTGCTCTTCTCCTTTCAAAACTTGCTAAAAGCTGTATTTAAAAGAACAGATTGGCCGGGGTAATTCACACCCTTCAATGCCAGCTTAATGTTTAGGTTAGTGGGAATCACAGAGGAATTAGGGATGGAAACTTCTTTGCTGGTGGTAGAAGCGGTCTGGTGAATTTTTAGAGAGAAGAGGCCGTCGATGTTTCAATGTAGAAAATTGTTCTGGCTGCAGCCTGCAGTATGGACTTGTTGGCGTGTGTAGCTCCCAGTGTTCTGACAGCATGACATTTTGGGGAAGCATGTGATTCAACAGCAACCAGTGGGCTTCGTGCGGCGGAGATTTTGTGGCTGTTAGCGGAGTTGATAACAGAGGGTCTTTAAGAGAAGCCTGCATGCGGTAGGCAAATGAGTAATGTTTGCCGGCGGGGGACGTGCAGCGATTAACCTGTGCGGTAGTGAAAAGGACTTAAAGAGAAGGAAGTGTGCGGATGCGGAAAGAATGGAATAATTGTGGTAGGCTGCCGGCTGAGTAGTTTGGTGAATGTTTGGTGTGGGTGCGGCGCTGCCGATTGGATGGTGGTGCTGCAGTGTGAGTCAGATAAAAAAAAAAAAACCAGGAGTAGGATCCAATGGGACTAACTGGCATGTATAGACGCGTGTAATGCAAAAGGGCTGTTTTTGGTCACGTCTCTCGCTTATGGCCATACATCCCTGAACACGCCCGATCTCATCCGATCTCGGAAGCCAAGCAGCGTAGGGTCTGGTTAGTACTTTGATGGGAGACCTCCTGGGAATACCAGGTGATGTAAGCTTTTCTCACTTTTACTTTATACAGGGGGCGCTCCACTTCACGATTAATTTAAATCTATCACTCCCCTTCCATTTTACTATTTTATATATATATTTTTATTTTCTCTCTTTCATAAAGGCAGCTTTTACACACCGTTTTACTTTAAATACTTCCTGGTAATTCTAGGTGCTGTAAGCTGGTCGTGCCTTTATTCCACCAGGGCACGATCTTCTCACAATCTTGAAGACTGTCACTCCCCATTCACGTTTTACAACTTATTGTTAATAATAAAGAGACAGCTTTTTACACACAGTTTTAAACAAAGTACTGATATAATTCCTCTTCAACTCACCGCTTTGTTTTCTATGCAAAAACCACTTCGCCACAGAAGACTTGATATTTTTGGCATAGCAAGGTCTGCTCTTCTCCTCCTTTCAAAACTTGCTAAAAGCTGTATTTAAAAGGGCAGGTTGGCCGGGGTAATTCACACCCTTCAATGCCAGATTAATGTTTAGGTTGCCGATTGGATGGTGGTGCTGCAGTGTGAGTCAGATAAAAAAAAAAAAAACCAGGAGTAGAATCCAATGGGACTAACTGGCATGTATAGACGCGTGTAATGCAAAAGGGCTGTTTTTGGTAGCGTCTCACGCTTATGGCCATACCACCCTGAACACGCCTGATCTCATCTGATCTCGGAAGCCAAGCAAGGTAGGGTCTGGTTAGTACTTGGATGGGAGACCTCCTGGGAATACCAGGTGCTGTAAGCTTTTCTCACTTTTACTTTATACAGGGGGCGCTCCACTTCACGATTAATTTAAATCTAGCACTCCCCTTCCATTTTACTATTTTATATATATATTTTTTTTCTCACTTTCATAAAGCCAGCTTTTAGAAACCGTTTTACTCTAAATACTTCCTGGTAATTCTAGGTAAGCTGTTCGTGCCTTTATTCCACCAGGGCGCGATCTTTTCACAAACTTGAAGACTGTCACTCCCCATTCACGTTTTACAACTTATTGTTAATGATAAAGAGACAGCTTTTTACACACAGTTTTAAACAAAGTACTGATATTATTCCTCTTCACCTGACCGCTTTGTTTTCTATGCAAAAACCACTTCGCCACAGAAGACTCGATATTATTGGCATAGCAAGTTCTGCTCTTCTCCTTTCAAAACTTGCTAAAAGCTGTATTTAAAAGAACAGATTGGCCGGGGTAATTCACACCCTTCAATGCCAGCTTAATGTTTAGGTTAGTGGGAATCACAGAGGAATTAGGGATGGAAACTTCTTTGCTGGTGGTAGAAGCGGTCTGGTGAATTTTTAGAGAGAAGAGGCCGTCGATGTTTGAATGTAGAAAATAGTTCTGGCTGCAGCCTGCAGTATGGACTTGTTGGTGTGTGTAGCTCCCAGTGTTCTGACAGCGCGACGTTTTGGGGAAGCATGTGATTCAGCAGCTACCAGTGGGCTTCGTGCGGCGGAGATTTTGTGGCTGTTAGCGGAGTTGATAACAGAGGGTCGTTAAGAGAAGCCTGCATGCAGTAGGCAAAGGAGTAATGTTTGCCGGCGGGGGACGTGCGGCGATTAACCTGTGCGGTAGTGAAAAGGAGTTAAAAAGAAGGAAGTGTGCGGATGCGGAAAGAATGGAATAATTGTGGTAGGCTGCCGGCTGAGTAGTTTGGTGAATGTTTGGTGTGGGTCCGGCGCTGCCGATTGGATGGTGGTGCTGCAGTGTGAGTCAGATAAAAAAAAAAAAAACCAGGAGTAGAATCCAATGGGACTAACTGGCATGTATAGACGCGTGTAATGCAAAAGGGCTGTTTTTGGTAGCGTCTCACGCTTATGGCCATACCACCCTGAACACGCCCGATCTCATCTGATCTCGGAAGCCAAGCAAGGTAGGGTCTGGTTAGTACTTGGATGGGAGACCACCTGGGAATACCAGGTGCTGTAAGCTTTTCTCACTTTTACTTTATACAGGGGGCGCTCCACTTCACGATTAATTTAAATCTATCACTCCCCTTCCATTTTACTATTTTATATATTTCTTTTTTCTCTCATTCATAAAGGCAGCTTTTACACACCGTTTTACTCTAAATACTTCCTGGTAATTCTAGGTGCTGTAAGCTGTTCGTGCCTTTATTCCACCAGGGCGCAATATTCTCACAAACTTGAAGACTGTCACTCCCCATTCACGTTTTACAACTTATTGTTAATGATAAAGAGACAGCTTTTTACACACAGTTTTAAACAAAGTACTGATATTATTCCTCTTCAACTGACCGCTTTGTTTTCTATGCAAAAACCACTTCACCACAGAAGACTCGATATTATTGGCATAGCAAGTTCTGCTCTTCTCCTTTCAAAACTTGCTAAAAGCTGTATTTAAAAGAACAGATTGGCCGGGGTAATTCACACCCTTCAATGCCAGCTTAATGTTTAGGTTAGTGGGAATCACAGAGGAATTAGGGATGGAAACTTCTTTGCTGGTGGTAGAAGCGGTCTGGTGAATTTTTAGAGAGAAGAGGCCGTCGATGTTTCAATGTAGAAAATTGTTCTGGCTGCAGCCTGCAGTATGGACTTGTTGGCGTGTGTAGCTCCCAGTGTTCTGACAGCATGACATTTTGGGGAAGCATGTGATTCAACAGCAACCAGTGGGCTTCGTGCGGCGGAGATTTTGTGGCTGTTAGCGGAGTTGATAACAGAGGGTCTTTAAGAGAAGCCTGCATGCGGTAGGCAAATGAGTAATGTTTGCCGGCGGGGGACGTGCAGCGATTAACCTGTGCGGTAGTGAAAAGGTGTTAAAAAGAAGGAAGTGTGCGGATGCGGAAAGAATGGAATAATTGTGGTAGGCTGCCGGCTGAGTAGTTTGGTGAATGTTTGGTGTGGGTGCGGCGCTGCCGATTGGATGGTGGTGCTGCAGTGTGAGTCAGATAAAAAAAAAAAAAAAACAGGAGTAGGATCCAATGGGACTAACTGGCATGTATAGAGGCGTGTAATGCAAAAGGGCTGTTTTTGTTCGCGGCTCTCTCTTATGGCCATACCATCCTGAACACGCCCGATCTCGTCTGATCTCGGAAGCTAAGTGGGGTAGGGTCTGGTTAGTACTTGGATGGGAGACTGCCTGGGAATACCACGTGCTGTAAGCTTTTCTCACTTTTACTTTATACAGGGGGCACTCCACCTCACGATTAATTTAAATCTATCACTCCCCTTACTATTTTATATATTTCTTTTTTCTCTCATTCATAAAGGCAGCTTTTACACACGTTTTACTCTAAATACTGCCTGGTAATTCTAGGTGCTGTAAGCTGGTCGTGCCTTTATTCCACCAGGGCACGATCTTCTCACAATCTTGAAGACTGTCACTCCCCATTCACATTTTACAACTTATTGTTAATAATAAAGAGACAGCTTTTTACACACAGTTTTAAACAAAGTACTGATATAATTCCTCTTCAACTCACCGCTTTGTTTTCTATGCAAAAACCACTTCGCCACAGAAGACTTGATATTTTTGGCATAGCAAGGTCTGCTCTTCTCCTCCTTTCAAAACTTGCTAAAAGCTGTATTTAAAAGAGCAGGTTGGCCGGGGTAATTCACACCCTTCAATGCCAGATTAATGTTTAGGTTAGTGGGAATCACAGAGGAATTAGGGATGGAAACTTCTTTGCTGATGGTAGAAGCGGTCTGGTGAATTTTTAGAGAGAAGAGGCCGTCGATGTTTCAATGTAGAAAATTGTTCTGGCTGCAGCCTGCAGTATGGACTTGTTGGTGTGTGTAGCTCCCAGTGTTCTGACAGCGTAACGTTTTGGGGAAGCATGTGATTCAACAGCTACCAGTGGGCTTCGCGCGGCAGAGATTTTGTGGCTGTTAGCGGAGTTGATTACAGAGGGTCGTTAAGAGAAGCCTGCATGCGGTAGGCAAAGGAGTAATGTTTGCCGGCGGGGGACGTGCGGCGATTAACCTGTGCGGTAGTGAAAAGGAGTTAAAGAGAAGGAAGTGTGCGGATGCGGAAAGAATGGAATAATTGTGGTAGGCTGCCGGCTGAGTAGTTTGGTGAATGTTTGGTGTGGGTCCGGCGCTGCCGATTGGATGGTGGTGCTGCAGTGTGAGTCAGATAAAAAAAAAAAAAAAACAGGAGTAGAATCCAATGGGACTAACTGGCATGTATAGACGCGTGTAATGCAAAAGGGCTGTTTTTGGTAGCTTCTCACGCTTATGGCCATACCACCCTGAACACGCCCGATCTCATCTGATCTCGGAAGCCAAGCAACGTAGGGTCTGGTTAGTACTTGGATGGGAGACCTCCTGGGAATACCAGGTGCTGTAAGCTTTTCTCACTTTTACTTTATACAGGGGGCGCTCCACTTCACGATTAATTTAAATCTAGCACTCCCCTTCCATTTTACTATTTTATATATATATTTTTTTTCTCTCTTTCATAAAGCCAGCTTTTAGAAACCGTTTTACTCTAAATACTTCCTGGAAATTCTAGGTGCTGTAAGCTGTTCGTGCCTTTATTCCACCAGGGCGCAATATTCTCACAAACTTGAAGACTGTCACTCCCCATTCACGTTTTACAACTTATTGTTAATGATAAAGAGACAGCTTTTTACACACAGTTTTAAACAAAGTACTGATATTATTCCTCTTCAACTGACCGCTTTGTTTTCTATGCAAAAACCACTTCACCACAGAAGACTCGATATTATTGGCATAGCAAGTTCTGCTCTTCTCCTTTCAAAACTTGCTAAAAGCTGTATTTAAAAGAACAGATTGGCCGGGGTAATTCACACCCTTCAATGCCAGCTTAATGTTTAGGTTAGTGGGAATCACAGAGGAATTAGGGATGGAAACTTCTTTGCTGGTGGTAGAAGCGGTCTGGTGAATTTTTAGAGAGAAGAGGCCGTCGATGTTTCAATGTAGAAAATTGTTCTGGCTGCAGCCTGCAGTATGGACTTGTTGGCGTGTGTAGCTCCCAGTGTTCTGACAGCATGACATTTTGGGGAAGCATGTGATTCAACAGCAACCAGTGGGCTTCGTGCGGCGGAGATTTTGTGGCTGTTAGCGGAGTTGATAACAGAGGGTCTTTAAGAGAAGCCTGCATGCGGTAGGCAAATGAGTAATGTTTGCCGGCGGGGGACGTGCAGCGATTAACCTGTGCGGTAGTGAAAAGGACTTAAAGAGAAGGAAGTGTGCGGATGCGGAAAGAATGGAATAATTGTGGTAGGCTGCCGGCTGAGTAGTTTGGTGAATGTTTGGTGTGGGTGCGGCGCTGCCGATTGGATGGTGGTGCTGCAGTGTGAGTCAGATAAAAAAAAAAAAAAAACAGGAGTAGGATCCAATGGGACTAACTGGCAAGTATAGAGGCGTGTAATGCAAAAGGGCTGTTTTTGTTCGCGGCTCTCTCTTATGGCCATACCACCCTGAACACGCCTGATCTCGTCTGATCTCGGAAGCTAAGTGGGGTAGGGTCTGGTTAGTACTTGGATGGGAGACTGCCGGGGAATACCACGTGCTGTAAGCTTTTCTCACTTTTACTTTATACAGGGGGCACTCCACCTCACGATTAATTTAAATCTATCACTCCCCTTACTATTTTATATATTTCTTTTTTCTCTCATTCATAAAGGCAGCTTTTACACACGTTTTACTCTAAATACTGCCTGGTAATTCTAGGTGCTGTAAGCTGGTCGTGCCTTTATTCCACCAGGGCACGATCATCTCACAATCTTGAAGACTGTCACTCCCCATTCACATTTTACAACTTATTGTTAATAATAAAGAGACAGCTTTTTACACACAGTTTTAAACAAAGTACTGATATAATTCCTCTTCAACTCACCGCTTTGTTTTCTATGCAAAAACCACTTCGCCACAGAAGACTTGATATTTTTGGCATAGCAAGGTCTGCTCTTCTCCTCCTTTCAAAACTTGCTAAAAGCTGTATTTAAAAGAGCAGGTTGGCCGGGGTAATTCACACCCTTCAATGCCAGATTAATGTTTAGGTTAGTGGGAATCACAGAGGAATTAGGGATGGAAACTTCTTTGCTGATGGTAGAAGCGGTCTGGTGAATTTTTAGAGAGAAGAGGCCGTCGATGTTTCAATGTAGAAAATTGTTCTGGCTGCAGCCTGCAGTATGGACTTGTTGGTGTGTGTAGCTCCCAGTGTTCTGACAGCGTAACGTTTTGGGGAAGCATGTGATTCAACAGCTACCAGTGGGCTTCGCGCGGCAGAGATTTTGTGGCTGTTAGCGGAGTTGATTACAGAGGGTCGTTAAGAGAAGCCTGCATGCGGTAGGCAAAGGAGTAATGTTTGCCGGCGGGGGACGTGCGGCGATTAACCTGTGCGGTAGTGAAAAGGAGTTAAAGAGAAGGAAGTGTGCGGATGCGGAAAGAATGGAATAATTGTGGTAGGCTGCCGGCTGAGTAGTTTGGTGAATGTTTGGTGTGGGTCCGGCGCTGCCGATTGGATGGTGGTGCTGCAGTGTGAGTCAGATAAAAAAAAAAAAAACCAGGAGTAGAATCCAATGGGACTAACTGGCATGTATAGACGCGTGTAATGCAAAAGGGCTGTTTTTGGTAGCTTCTCACGCTTATGGCCATACCACCCTGAACACGCCCGATCTCATCTGATCTCGGAAGCCAAGCAAGGTAGGGTCTGGTTAGTTCTTGGATGGGAGACCTCCTGGGAATACCAGGTGCTGTAAGCTTTTCTCACTTTTACTTTATACAGGGGGCGCTCCACTTCACGATTAATTTAAATCTAGCACTCCCCTTCCATTTTACTATTTTATATATATTTTTTTTTTCTCTCTTTCATAAAGCCAGCTTTTAGAAACCGTTTTACTCTAAATACTTCCTGGTAATTCTAGGTGCTGTAAGCTGTTCGTGCCTTTATTCCACCAGGGCGCGATCTTTTCACAAACTTGAAGACTGTCACTCCCCATTCACGTTTTACAACTTATTGTTAATGATAAAGAGACAGCTTTTTACAAACAGTTTTAAACAAAGTACTGATATTATTCCTCTTCAACTGACCGCTTTGTTTTCTATGCAAAAACCACTTCGCCACAGAAGACTCGATATTATTGGCATAGCAAGGTCTGCTCTTCTCCTTTCAAAACTTGCTAAAAGCTGTATTTAAAAGAACAGATTGGCCGGGGTAATTCACACCCTTCAATGCCAGCTTAATGTTTAGGTTAGTGGGAATCACAGAGGAATTAGGGATGGAAACTTCTTTGCTGGTGGTAGAAGCGGTCTGGTGAATTTTTAGAGAGAAGAGGCCGTCGATGTTTGAATGTAGAAAATTGTTCTGGCTGCAGCCTGCAGTATGGACTTGTTGGTGTGTGTAGCTCCCAGTGTTCTGACAGCGCGACGTTTTGGGGAAGCATGTGATTCAGCAGCTACCAGTGGGCTTCGTGCGGCGGAGATTTTGTGGCTGTTAGCGGAGTTGATAACAGAGGGTCGTTAAGAGAAGCCTGCATGCAGTAAGCAAAGGAGTAATGTTTGCCGGCGGGGGACGTGCGGCGATTAACCTGTGCGGTAGTGAAAAGGAGTTAAAAAGAAGGAAGTGTGCGGATGCGGAAAGAATGGAATAATTGTGGTAGGCTGCCGGCTGAGTAGTTTGGTGAATGTTTGGTGTGGGTCCGGCGCTGCCGATTGGATGGTGGGGCTGCAGTGTGAGTCAGATAAAAAAAAAAAAAAGAACATTAGTAGGATCCAATGGGACCAACTGGCATGTATAGAGGCGTGTAATGCAAAAGGGCTGTTTTTGGTAGCATCTCTTGCTTACGGCCATACCACCCTGAACACGCCTGATCTTGGAAGCTAAGCAGGGTAGGGTCTGGTTAGTACTTGGATGGGAGACTTCCTGGGAATACCAGGTGCTGTAAGCTTTTCTCACTTTTACTTTATACAGGGGGCGCTCCACTTCACGATTAATTTAAATCTATCACTCCCCTTCCATTTTACTATTTTATATATATATATTTTTTTTTCTCTCATTCATAAAGGCAGCTTTTAGAAACCGTTTTACTCTAAATACTTCCTGGTAATTCTAGGTGCTGTAAGCTGTTCGTGCCTTTATTCCACCAGGGCGCGATCTTCTCACAAACTTGAAGACTGTCACTCCCCATTCACGTTTTACAACTTATTGTTAATGATAAAGAGACAGCTTTTTACACACAGTTTTAAACAAAGTACTGATATTATTCCTCTTCAACTGACCGCTTTGTTTTCTATGCAAAAACCACTTTGCCACAGAAGACTCGATATTATTGGCATAGCAAGTTCTGCTCTTCTCCTTTCAAAACTTGCTAAAAGCTGTATTTAAAAGAACAGATTGGCCGGGGTAATTCACACCCTTCAATGCCAGCTTAATGTTTAGGTTAGTGGGAATCACAGAGGAATTAGGGATGGAAACTTCTTTGCTGGTGGTAGAAGCGGTCTGGTGAATTTTTAGAGAGAAGAGGCCGTCGATGTTTGAATGTAGAAAATTGTTCTGGCTGCAGCCTGCAGTATGGACTTGTTGGTGTGTGTAGCTCCCAGTGTTCTGACAGCGCGACGTTTTGGGGAAGCATGTGATTCAGCAGCTACCAGTGGGCTTCGTGCGGCGGAGATTTTGTGGCTGTTAGCGGAGTTGATAACAGAGGGTCGTTAAGAGAAGCCTGCATGCAGTAGGCAAAGGAGTAATGTTTGCCGGCGGGGGACGTGCGGCGATTAACCTGTGCGGTAGTGAAAAGGAGTTAAAAAGAAGGAAGTGTGCGGATGCGGAAAGAATGGAATAATTGTGGTAGGCTGCCGGCTGAGTAGTTTGGTGAATGTTTGGTGTGGGTCCGGCGCTGCCGATTGGATGGTGGGGCTGCAGTGTGACTCAGATAAAAAAAAAAAAAACAGGAGTAGGATCCAATGGGACTAACTGGCATGTATAGACGCGTGTAATGCAAAAGGGCTGTTTTTGGTCGTGTGTCTCGCTTATGGCCATACCACCCTGAACACGCCCGATCTCGTCTGGTCTCGGAAGCTAAGCAGGGTAGGGTCTGGTTAGTACTTGGATGGGAGGCCACCTGGGAATACCAGGTGCTGTAAGCTTTTCTCACTTTTACTTTATACAGGGGGCGCTCCACTTCACGATTAATTTAAATCTATCACTCCCCTTCCATTTTACTATTTTATATATATATTTTTTTTTCTCTCATTCATAAAGGCAGCTTTTAGAAACCGTTTTACTCTAAATACTTCCTGGTAATTCTAGGTGCTGTAAGCTGTTCGTGCCTTTATTCCACCAGGGCGCGATCTTCTCACAAACTTGAAGACTGTCACTCCCCATTCACGTTTTACAACTTATTGTTAATGATAAAGAGACAGCTTTTTACACACAGTTTTAAACAAAGTACTGATATTATTCCTCTTCAACTGACCGCTTTGTTTTCTATGCAAAAACCACTTCGCCACAGAAGACTCGATATTATTGGCATAGCAAGTTCTGCTCTTCTCCTTTCAAAACTTGCTAAAAGCTGTATTTAAAAGAACAGATTGGCCGGGGTAATTCACACCCTTCAATGCCAGCTTAATGTTTAGGTTAGTGGGAATCACAGAGGAATTAGGGATGGAAACTTCTTTGCTGGTGGTAGAAGCGGTCTGGTGAATTTTTAGAGAGAAGAGGCCGTCGATGTTTGAATGTAGAAAATTGTTCTGGCTGCAGCCTGCAGTATGGACTTGTTGGTGTGTGTAGCTCCCAGTGTTCTGACAGCGCGACGTTTTGGGGAAGCATGTGATTCAGCAGCTACCAGTGGGCTTCGTGCGGCGGAGATTTTGTGGCTGTTAGCGGAGTTGATAACAGAGGGTCGTTAAGAGAAGCCTGCATGCAGTAGGCAAAGGAGTAATGTTTGCCGGCGGGGGACGTGCGGCGATTAACCTGTGCGGTAGTGAAAAGGAGTTAAAAAGAAGGAAGTGTGCGGATGCGGAAAGAATGGAATAATTGTGGTAGGCTGCCGGCTGAGTAGTTTGGTGAATGTTTGGTGTGGGTCCGGCGCTGCCGATTGGATGGTGGGGCTGCAGTGTGAGTCAGATAAAAAAAATAAAAAACCAGGAGTTGGATTCAATGGGACTAACTGGCATGTATAGACGCGTGTAATGCAAAAGGGCTGTTTTTGGTCGTGTCTCTCGCTTTTGGCCATACCACCCTGAACACGCCCGATCTCATCCGATCCCGGAAGCTAAGCAGGGTAGGGTCTGGTTAGTAGTTGGATGGGAGACCATTTGGGAATACCAGGTGCTGTAAGCTTTTCTCACTTTTACTTTATACAGGGGGCGCTCCACTTCACGATTAATTTAAATCTATCACTCCCCTTCCATTTTACTATTTTATATATATATTTTTTTTTTCTCTCATTCATAAAGGCAGCTTTTAGAACCCGTGTTACTCTAAATACTTCCTGGTAATTCTAGGTGCTGTAAGCTGTTCGTGCCTTTATTCCACCAGGGCGCGATCTTCTCACAAACTTGAAGACTGTCACTCCCCATTCACGTTTTACAACTTATTTTTAATGATAAAGAGACAGCTTTTTACACACAGTTTTAAACAAAGTACTGATATTATTCCTCTTCAACTGACCGCTTTGTTTTCTATGCAAAAACCACTTCGCCACAGAAGACTCGATATTATTGGCATAGCAAGTTCTGCTCTTCTCCTTTCAAAACTTGCTAAAAGCTGTATTTAAAAGAACAGATTGTGCGGGGTAATTCACACCCTTCAATGCCAGCTTAATGTTTAGGTTAGTGGGAATCACAGAGGAATTAGGGATGGAAACTTCTTTGCTGGTGGTAGAAGCGGTCTGGTGAATTTTTAGAGAGAAGAGGCCGTCGATGTTTGAATGTAGAAAATTGTTCTGGCTGCAGCCTGCAGTATGGACTTGTTGGTGTGTGTAGCTCCCAGTGTTCTGACAGCGCGACGTTTTGGGGAAGCATGTGATTCAGCAGCTACCAGTGGGCTTCGTGCGGCGGAGATTTTGTGGCTGTTAGCGGAGTTGATAACAGAGGGTCGTTAAGAGAAGCCTGCATGCAGTAGGCAAAGGAGTAATGTTTGCCGGCGGGGGACGTGCGGCGATTAACCTGTGCGGTAGTGAAAAGGAGTTAAAAAGAAGGAAGTGTGCGGATGCGGAAAGAATGGAATAATTGTGGTAGGCTGCCGGCTGAGTAGTTTGGTGAATGTTTGGTGTGGGTCCGGCGCTGCCGATTGGATGGTGGGGCTGCAGTGTGAGTCAGATAAAAAAAAAAAACCAGGAGTAGGATCCAATGGGACTAACTGGCATGTATAGACGCGTGTAATGCAAAAGGGCTGTTTTTGGTCGTGTCTCTCGCTTATGGCCATACCACCCTGAACACGCCCGATCTCATCCGATCTCAGAAGCTAAGCAGGGTAGGGTCTGGTTAGTAGTTGGATGGGAGACCACCTGGGAATACCAGGTGCTGTAAGCTTTTCTCACTTTTACTTTATACAGGGGGCGCTCCACTTCACGATTAATTTAAATCTATCACTCCCCTTCCATTTTACTATTTTATATATATATATTTTTTTTTCTCTCATTCATAAAGGCAACTTTTAGAAACCGTTTTACTCTAAATACTTCCTGGTAATTCTAGGTGCTGTAAGCTGTTCGTGCCTTTATTCCACCAGGGCGCGATCTTCTCACAAACTTGAAGACTGTCACTCCCCATTCACGTTTTACAACTTATTTTTAATGATAAAGAGACAGCTTTTTACACACAGTTTTAAACAAAGTACTGATATTATTCCTCTTCAACTGACCGCTTTGTTTTCTATGCAAAAACCACTTCGCCACAGAAGACTCGATATTATTGGCATAGCAAGTTCTGCTCTTCTCCTTTCAAAACTTGCTAAAAGCTGTATTTAAAAGAACAGATTGTGCGGGGTAATTCACACCCTTCAATGCCAGCTTAATGTTTAGGTTAGTGGGAATCACAGAGGAATTAGGGATGGAAACTTCTTTGCTGGTGGTAGAAGCGGTCTGGTGAATTTTTAGAGAGAAGAGGCCGTCGATGTTTGAATGTAGAAAATTGTTCTGGCTGCAGCCTGCAGTATGGACTTGTTGGTGTGTGTAGCTCCCAGTGTTCTGACAGCGCGACGTTTTGGGGAAGCATGTGATTCAGCAGCTACCAGTGGGCTTCGTGCGGCGGAGATTTTGTGGCTGTTAGCGGAGTTGATAACAGAGGGTCGTTAAGAGAAGCCTGCATGCAGTAGGCAAAGGAGTAATGTTTGCCGGCGGGGGACGTGCGGCGATTAACCTGTGCGGTAGTGAAAAGGAGTTAAAAAGAAGGAAGTGTGCGGATGCGGAAAGAATGGAATAATTGTGGTAGGCTGCCGGCTGAGTAGTTTGGTGAATGTTTGGTGTGGGTCCGGCGCTGCCGATTGGATGGTGGGGCTGCAGTGTGAGTCAGATAAAAAAAAAAAACCAGGAGTAGGATCCAATGGGACTAACTGGCATGTATAGACGCGTGTAATGCAAAAGGGCTGTTTTTGGTCGTGTCTCTCGCTTATGGCCATACCACCCTGAACACGCCCGATCTCATCCGATCTCAGAAGCTAAGCAGGGTAGGGTCTGGTTAGTAGTTGGATGGGAGACCACCTGGGAATACCAGGTGCTGTAAGCTTTTCTCACTTTTACTTTATACAGGGGGCGCTCCACTTCACGATTAATTTAAATCTATCACTCCCCTTCCATTTTACTATTTTATATATATATATATTTTTTTCTCTCATTCATAAAGGCAACTTTTAGAAACCGTTTTACTCTAAATACTTCCTGGTAATTCTAGGTGCTGTAAGCTGTTCGTGCCTTTATTCCACCAGGGCGCGATCTTCTCACAAACTTGAAGACTGTCACTCCCCATTCACGTTTTACAACTTATTGTTAATAATAAAGAGACAGCTTTTTACACACAGTTTTAAACAAAGTACTGATATAATTCCTCTTCAACTCACCGCTTTGTTTTCTATGCAAAAACCACTTCGCCACAGAAGACTTGATATTGTTAGCATAGCAAGGTCTGCTCTTCTCCTCCTTTCAAAACTTGCTAAAAGCTGTATTTAAAAGAGCAGGTTGGCCGGGGTAATTCACACCCTTCAATGCCAGATTAATGTTTAGGTTAGTGGGAATCACAGAGGAATTAGGGATGGAAACTTCTTTGCTGGTGGTAGAAGCGGTCTGGAGAATTTTTAGAGAGAAGAGGCCGTCGATGTTTCAATGTAGAAAATTGTTCTGGCTGCAGCCTGCAGTATGGACTTGTTGGCGTGTGTAGCTCCCAGTGTTCTGACAGCGTGACATTTTGGGGAAGCATGTGATTCAACAGCAACCAGTGGGCTTCGTGCGGCGGAGATTTTGTGGCTGTTAGCGGAGTTGATAACAGAGGGTCTTTAAGAGAAGCCTGCATGCGGTAGGCAAATGAGTAATGTTTGCCGGCGGGGGACGTGCGGCGATTAACCTGTTCGGTAGTGAAAAGGAGTTTCAACAGCAACCAGTGGGCTTCGTGCGGCGGAGATTTTGTGGCTGTTAGCGGAATTGATAACAGAGGGTCGTTAAGAGAAGCCTGCATGCAGTAGGCAAAGGAGTAATGTTTGCCGGCGGGGGACGTGCGGCGATTAACCTGTGCGGTAGTGAAAAGGAGTTAAAGAGAAGGAAGTGTGCGGATGCGGAAAGAATGGAATAATTGTGGTAGGCTGCCGGCTGAGTAGTTTGGTGAATGTTTGGTGTGGGTCCGGCGCTGCCGATTGGATGGTGGGGCTGCAGTGTGAGTCAGATAAAAAAAATAAAAAACCAGGAGTTGGATCCAATGGGACTAACTGGCATGTATAGACGCGTGTAATGCAAAAGGGCTGTTTTTGGTAGCATCTCTCGCTTACGGCCATACCACCCTGAACACGCCCGATCTCGTCTGATCTCGGAAGCTAAGCAGGGTAGGGTCTGGTTAGTACTTGGATGGGAGACCACCTGGGAATACCAGGTGCTGTAAGCTTTTCTCATTTTTACTTTATACAGGGGGCGCTCCACTTCACGATTAATTTAAATCTATCACTCCCCTTCCATTTTACTATTTTATATATATATTTTTTTTTTCTCTCATTCATAAAGGCAGCTTTTAGAAACCGTTTTACTCTAAATACTTCCTGGTAATTCTAGGTGCTGTAAGCTGTTCGTGCCTTTATTCCACCAGGGCGCGATCTTCTCACAAACTTGAAGACTGTCACTCCCCATTCACGTTTTACAACTTATTGTTAATGATAAAGAGACAGCTTTTTACACACAGTTTTAAACAAAGTACTGATATTATTCCTCTTCAACTGACCGCTTTGTTTTCTATGCAAAAACCACTTCGCCACAGAAGACTCGATATTATTGGCATAGCAAGTTCTGCTCTTCTCCTTTCAAAACTTGCTAAAAGCTGTATTTAAAAGAACAGATTGGCCGGGGTAATTCACACCCTTCAATGCCAGCTTAATGTTTAGGTTAGTGGGAATCACAGAGGAATTAGGGATGGAAACTTCTTTGCTGGTGATAGAAGTGGTCTGCTGAATTTTTAGAGAGAAGAGGCCGTCGATGTTTGAATGTAGAAAATTGTTCTGGCTGCAGCCTGCAGTATGGACTTGTTGGTGTGTGTAGCTCCCAGTGTTCTGACAGCGCGACGTTTTGGGGAAGCATATGATTCAGCAGCTACCAGTGGGCTTCGTGCGTCGGAGATTTTGTGGCTGTTAGCGGAGTTGATAACAGAGGGTCGTTAAGAGAAGCCTGCATGCAGTAGGCAAAGGAGTAATGTTTGCCGGCGGGGGACGTGCGGCGATTAACCTGTGCGGTAGTGAAAAGGAGTTAAAAAGAAGGAAGTGTGCGGATGCGGAAAGAATGGAATAATTGTGGTAGGCTGCCGGCTGAGTAGTTTGGTGAATGTTTGGTGTGGGTCCGGCGCTGCCGATTGGATGGTGGTGCTGCAGTGTGAGTCAGATAAAAAAAAAAAAAAAAACAGGAGTAGGATCCAATGGGACTAACTGGCATGTATAGACGCGTGTAATGCAAAAGGGCTGTTTTTGGTCGCGTTTCTCGCTTATGGCCATACCACCGTGAACACGCCCGATCTCATCCGATCTCGAAAGCCAAGCAGGGTAGGGTCTGGTTAGTACTTGGATGGGAGACCTCCTGGGAATACCAGGTGCTGTAAGCTTTTCTCACTTTTACTTTATACAGGGGGCGCTCCACTTCACGATTAATTTAAATCTATCACTCCCCTTCCATTTTACTAATTTATATATATATATATTTTTCTCTCATTCATAAAGGCAGCTTTTACACACGTTTTACTCTAAATACTGCCTGGTAATTCTAGGTGCTGTAAGCTGTTCGTGCCTTTATTCCACCAGGGCACGATCTTCTCACAAACTTGAAGACTGTCACTCCCCATTCACGTTTTACAACTTATTGTTAATAATAAAGAGACAGCTTTTTACACACAGTTTTAAACAAAGTACTGATATAATTCCTCTTCAACTCACCGCTTTGTTTTCTATGCAAAAACCACTTCGCCACAGAAGACTTGATATTGTTGGCATAGCAAGGTCTGCTCTTCTCCTCCTTTCAAAACTTGCTAAAAGCTGTATTTAAAAGAGCAGGTTGGCCGGGGTAATTCACACCCTTCAATGCCAGATTAATGTTTAGGTTAGTGGGAATCACAGAGGAATTAGGGATGGAAACTTCTTTGCTGATGGTAGAAGCGGTCTGGTGAATTTTTAGAGAGAAGAGGCCGTCGATGTTTCAATGTAGAAAATTGTTCTGGCTGCAGCCTGCAGTATGGACTTGTTGGCGTGTGTAGCTCCCAGTGTTCTGACAGCGTAACGTTTTGGGGAAGCATGTGATTCAACAGCTACCAGTGGGCTTCGTGCGGCAGAGATTTTGTGGCTGTTAGAGGAGTTGATAACAGAGGGTCGTTAAGAGAAGCCTGCATGAGGTAGGCAAAGGAGTAATGTTTGCCGGCGGGGGACGTGCGGCGATTAACCTGTGCGGTAGTGAAAACGACTTAAAGAGAAGGAAGTGTGCGGATGCGGAAAGAATGGAATAATTGTGGTAGGCTGCCGGCTGAGTAGTTTGGTGAATGTTTGGTGTGGGTGCGGCGCTGCCGATTGGATGGTGGTGCTGCAGTGTGAGTCAGATAAAAAAAAAAAAAAAAACAGGAGTAGGATCCAATGGGACTAACTGGCATGTATAGAGGCGTGTAATGCAAAAGGGCTGTTTTTGGTAGTGTCTCTTGCTTATGGCCATACCACCCTGAACACGCCCGATCTCGTCTGATCTCGGAAGCTAAGTGGGGTAGGGTCTGGTTAGTACTTGGATGGGAGACCACCTGGGAATACCAGGTGCTGTAAGCTTTTCTCACTTTTACTTTATACAGGGGGCGCTCCACTTCACGATTAATTTAAATCTATCACTCCCCTTCCATTTTACTATTTTATATATATATATATATATTTTTCTCTCATTCATAAAGGCAACTTTTAGAAACCGTTTTACTCTAAATACTTCCTGGTAATTCTAGGTGCTGTAAGCTGTTCGTGCCTTTATTCCACCAGGGCGCGATCTTCTCACAAACTTGAAGACTGTCACTCCCCATTCACGTTTTACAACTTATTGTTAATGATAAAGAGACAGCTTTTTACACACAGTTTTAAACAAAGTACTGATATTATTCCTCTTCAACTGACCGCTTTGTTTTCTATGCAAAAACCACTTCGCCACAGAAGACTCGATATTATTGGCATAGCAAGTTCTGCTCTTCTCCTTTCAAAACTTGCTAAAAGCTGTATTTAAAAGAACAGATTGGCCGGGGTAATTCACACCCTTCAATGCCAGCTTAATGTTTAGGTTAGTGGGAATCACAGAGGAATTAGGGATGGAAACTTCTTTGCTGGTGATAGAAGTGGTCTTCTGAATTTTTAGAGAGAAGAGGCCGTCGATGTTTGAATGTAGAAAATTGTTCTGGCTGCAGCCTGCAGTATGGACTTGTTGGTGTGTGTAGCTCCCAGTGTTCTGACAGCGCGACGTTTTGGGGAAGCATGTGATTCAGCAGCTACCAGTGGGCTTCGTGCGTCGGAGATTTTGTGGCTGTTAGCGGAGTTGATAACAGAGGGTCGTTAAGAGAAGCCTGCATGCAGTAGGCAAAGGAGTAATGTTTGCCGGCGGGGGACGTGCGGCGATTAACCTGTGCGGTAGTGAAAAGGAGTTAAAAATAAGGAAGTGTGCGGATGCGGAAAGAATGGAATAATTGTGGTAGGCTGCCGGCTGAGTAGTTTGGTGAATGTTTGGTGTGGGTCCGGCGCTGCCGATTGGATGGTGGTGCTGCAGTGTGAGTCAGATAAAAAAAAAAAAAAAAAACAGGAGTAGGATCCAATGGGACTAACTGGCATGTATAGACGCGTGTAATGCAAAAGGGCTGTTTTTGGTCACGTTTCTCGCTTATGGCCATACCACCGTGAACACGCCCGATCTCATCCGATCTCGAAAGCCAAGCAGGGTAGGGTCTGGTTAGTACTTGGATGGGAGACCTCCTGGGAATACCAGGTGCTGTAAGCTTTTCTCACTTTTACTTTATACAGGGGGCGCTCCACTTCACGATTAATTTAAATCTATCACTCCCCTTCCATTTTACTAATTTATATATATATATATTTTTCTCTCATTCATAAAGGCAGCTTTTACACACGTTTTACTCTAAATACTGCCTGGTAATTCTAGGTGCTGTAAGCTGTTCGTGCCTTTATTCCACCAGGGCACGATCTTCTCACAAACTTGAAGACTGTCACTCCCCATTCACGTTTTACAACTTATTGTTAATAATAAAGAGACAGCTTTTTACACACAGTTTTAAACAAAGTACTGATATAATTCCTCTTCAACTCACCGCTTTGTTTTCTATGCAAAAACCACTTCGCCACAGAAGACTTGATATTGTTGGCATAGCAAGGTCTGCTCTTCTCCTCCTTTCAAAACTTGCTAAAAGCTGTATTTAAAAGAGCAGGTTGGCCGGGGTAATTCACACCCTTCAATGCCAGATTAATGTTTAGGTTAGTGGGAATCACAGAGGAATTAGGGATGGAAACTTCTTTGCTGATGGTAGAAGCGGTCTGGTGAATTTTTAGAGAGAAGAGGCCGTCGATGTTTCAATGTAGAAAATTGTTCTGGCTGCAGCCTGCAGTATGGACTTGTTGGCGTGTGTAGCTCCCAGTGTTCTGACAGCGTAACGTTTTGGGGAAGCATGTGATTCAACAGCTACCAGTGGGCTTCGTGCGGCAGAGATTTTGTGGCTGTTAGAGGAGTTGATAACAGAGGGTCGTTAAGAGAAGCCTGCATGAGGTAGGCAAAGGAGTAATGTTTGCCGGCGGGGGACGTGCGGCGATTAACCTGTGCGGTAGTGAAAACGACTTAAAGAGAAGGAAGTGTGCGGATGCGGAAAGAATGGAATAATTGTGGTAGGCTGCCGGCTGAGTAGTTTGGTGAATGTTTGGTGTGGGTGCGGCGCTGCCGATTGGATGGTGGTGCTGCAGTGTGAGTCAGATAAAAAAAAAAAAAAAAACAGGAGTAGGATCCAATGGGACTAACTGGCATGT